>NW_022145843.1:0-33272 GCF_002938485.1 Sitophilus oryzae
AGGATGACATTAGACGGCATGCAATATGTCCATAAATAAAAAAAATATGAATTTTTTTAAAATATGGTATAATATAATTATAAATTAAATAATGCAATTATACTTAAGAAAAATATATACTGACAAAAAACCGCAACAAAAAAAAAACTAAAAAAAAAAAAAAAAAAAAAAAAAAATATTGAAATTAAAATTAAAAAAATTAAAGCAAAAAAAAAAAAAAAAATTAGATATAATTTTAAACGCTATTTTACACATTTGGACCGTGGGCTTCTAGTGTTTTCGGCGTTGGATCTTTTATCCACTAATGCCACATTAAAGAAAAGTTTCTAAAGGGGATGTTTTTTGTATTAATTTAATTTAAATTTATATTACCTTATCCAGTTGTATTCCAATTACACCATAAGATTAACGAACCTCCTAAATTAGCTATAAAACAATAATATTTTATCCAAAGATACAAATGTATGATAAATTGCGCAGGTATCGTCACAGCGTGATTAAACAGCGCTATTGTATATCGGCTTCCGCGCGCCAGTCAAATCGTCAAGATATTGTATAAACCTGTTTTTTTTTTTGTTTAAAATATTGTCAGTAAGACTGACATGTGAGAACCCGCCTTTAAGGAGTCGGGCTAGGAAGCGAGAGACCGGAGTTCTAATCTCGGCCGGGACATATCTTTTTATTTATTTTTTAAATACTGTTGTATCTCTATAGTTATTTTTTGTAGTATAAAAAAAAGAAAAAAAAAAAAAAAAAAATATTATTTTTTAATTCTCCGGTATTAATATAAATTGATTGTTGGGTACAATACTCATTAATATAAAAAATATTCTACTTTTTTTGAAATGTATGGCCCTAATTATTGTACCTAAAAGTAAATATATTTTTTAATTGATATACCATGATTGAAACTATTTAATATTTCAGTCACTTAAAAAGTTAATTTGCATGAATAATTGCCTTACCATTAAAGGAAATTTGAGCTGGGCAATTGAGCTTGGGCAAATTCTGGGTATGCAAATACTTCCTCTAAATTTTGGTTTTCGTTCAACCGATTTAATTCTCAAAACCTGAAACATCTACATATAAAAAGAAGCACAGGGTTACTAATTAATATAGAACGTTCAACCCTTGGAATTTTGACTTCACACTAAGTATTAATAAACTTCACCCTTGAATTACTTCTATCACAATTACAATACTTTTTTTTTTTTTTTTTTTTTTTTTTTTTTTTATTTTTTTAATAGATACACCAACCTTTTTTAAAATGATGTAAACAATTCCTCTTGGTTGTTACTTTTTCCATATAATCCTCATCTTTGTCCTCATGTGAATTCAAAGGCAATGAACATGAAAATTATTTTGACCATAAACATCGCAAACTAGAAACCTAATGTAAGACAATTTATAGGGTATTCCGAATATAGAAATAAATTTAGTATTCTTACCTGTTATGGTCCAAATCCAGAAATCCATTTAAATTAATTATTAGTGGAGAATGAATTTGGAACTGTTGGTTTTAGTAATTATTAAATTAATAGAACTAAAAAAGGTCTTAAAAAAATAAACGAATTTTTTTTTTTTATTATTTACAAAAAACGCAGATCTCTTGTTAACTTTCTTTATTTTTTATTTAGTTCCTCATATTTCCTAGTGACTCACAGGTGGTATGCGCAAAAAATGCTTAACGAAATTGGAGCCGCAATCGATCATACCTTGTATTCTTTGTACCATGGTTTTTCTTAAACCACATTTTCTTGGGAGGGATGATAACAAAGCTAAAATGATATGTCTCGGGCAAATTTTTGAAGTATAATCTTAGGTTGAAAAAAGTAAGAAGTTTGTTAACTTTTTTCTCCAATAAAATCTACCACTTAATGGAAGGCACTGTTAAACTGGAGGAAGCAAACTTCTACGTAATGAAAAACGCACTTTAAATTATTCCATAACTTCGAGTTTCGTGTATGATGAACCTTGAGGCATTCAAAATGTATGAACACTCACATACACTTTTTGACGATCAAACTATTCTAAATCCTGTTTTCAAACGATCTTTCGTCAACTTTTTATTGGCTCGAACGTGTGTTATTGTATGTTTGTATATCAAGCTACTAAAGAGTATGGCTCTGCAATTTTAGGTCTTCCAATCAGATGGAACCTTCGTAGGAAAGTTCGGTGCGATAGGTAACAAAGAAGGTCAACTGGAACATCCTCATTACATCGCCGTCTCCAACACAAACCGCGTCATAGTTTCGGATTCAAACAATCACAGAATCCAGATATTCGACGTGAATGGAAAAGTTATTACGTCGTTCGGGTCAGAAGGATCAATTTGTAAGAAGGTCATTTCAAATGTCCGAGGAGGTGGTTGGGCCCGTGACGACAAGGATACATTTGCTGTCTGACTCGTAGAGTACATAGCTGATATGGCTATATTGTGTCCTCAGATGTACTCTTTCGGATGATGCCCTTAGGTACTGCTGGGCTCGCAGAAGAGCGAATTGCGGAATAGGAAGTGGGCTGATGGACACCTGCCCTAGGCAATTCTGTGTTGGACCGCGAGAATCATTAGACATTTCAGTTTTATTAATAATAAGTATGAAATCTAATGTCTTATTTGTTTCTATTTCAATTATACCGTGTGTTGTTTAACAATCAAAAGATATATTTTGCATTTTTTTTTTTTTTTTTTTTTAAATTCTTTATATTAAGATTTTAATATGTTATACAAAATACTAAAGACATCGAAACACAAATTCCTTATTCTATGAGCGTAAACACCAAAACACCTCATCACTGAATGTGCCGGGACGACAACCATTCGTCCCATGAACTTCGGCATGACTGATCATAGATAAATGAAACAAGTTTAGATTGGAAAGTGCCCATAAGGACAATGTAAACACTATTTGGCGCTATTCTTGCAACGGTCGCGACCCAAAACTTTTGAAAATTTCGGAGCGGTTCATCTTTTTATCCGAATTATATGCAATATGTTTATCAAATTTATTATTATTCGTTTAATTTTATAAATAAAAAGGCAGTGTGTTTGCTACAATACTTTATTTTATGTAAGGACGCATGTATGAATACCTATGAAACATTGGAACCGACGTTATGCCACAATCCACGATGGTTATTGCAGTTCACAGTTCACAGTCAAGCTTTTTAAGTTTTTAATGCCACTTTTTCACAATCACCGGTTGGAGTAAAAAAACTGAATACAATTCACAATGATAGCAATAATCTCACCTTGAGAAGGACGCCAAGATGGACGCTATAAACACTTTCGGAATTTCTTTAATAAGAGGCGTTTTAAGATTTTTGAAAGTTATCTATTGATTTTTGAAGATTCGACTTTGACAAGAGAAAATTATTTCTGTTTTTGTTTGCCGTTGTTCTTAGCGACCGCTATAGCAGCGCCAGATCACGTATAACGGTCGCGACCCAAAATAATTTCGCGACCTAAAATTTTTACAGGCTTTCCAATCTAAATTTGTTGCATTTATCTATGTGACTGATATCGGAGATGGAAGTGGTATTTTACAGCTGTTCTTTGAATAAGAAGACTAAGGAAGGAGCATAATGCTATCCATGTATTCATGCATGGTGGGCGGAAAAGCCACCATAAAAGCTCTCTAGGGTGGGGATCCTTGACAACTCTGTCTGACGATCATTTACCAACATTTGAATTTGGATTTGAATTTTTTGTGGATTTTCTCAAAAAACTCAAAAAAAATTTTTTTTGTTATTTATTATTTATTTCTACTACTATAGCTGTATAAAGTAGTAAATCTAGATGGAAATTGGGCAGAACTTAAATTAACAGTGGACTATCGCGATTGATCGAAAAAGACTCTAAAATATTTGGTTGTGTAGCGTGCGGTGGATCTCGGCAAAAATTGAGTGAAATAATTGAGAACAACTTTTCGCAGTAAGTGACGAATATAATATACATACGTGTAGTAAAACCGATCATTTATTGAAATTCACTTAAATTCACTTAAATTAATATATTTTCTTGCTATTTTTAGCTTTATTTATACTTGTCAAAGACTTAGATGGTCAAAGAATTAGGATACGTTAATTTGACTCTTTTGACTTACCTGCTTCAGTAGCGTATCGGATGTTTGTGTTAATAAACTTATTATAACTTATCTATTTTATTAGAATTCATATTTTTATAATTATTTTAAATAACTACCAACATTTATTCACAACATAAAATAAAACAACAATTTTGAGATCTACCCCACGCTACCCTACATCATAGTTTTACATGTGTTTTAAACAGAAATTAGACGACACTGATAAACCGGAACTTAAATCGGCCACCCATACATCAAAAACAAATATTGAGCCCATCGCGGTGTACCTAAGATTTTTGATATGCTCCTTCCTTAGTCTTCTTATTCAAAGCAGCTGCTAATAAAAATATCCAATGATAACGTCAAAATGTGACTGAATAAAACTAAATAGCGAACGTTTTTACTATAAACTAAGGATGAAGTAAGTATTGTCAAATAACAGTCCTGTTGTAATATTCTAAAAATATTCTATAATCATCCCTTTATTATCCTATAAATATCCCAAATAATCGTAAAAGGCTTGCCTAGGAATATCATGGAAATTACTTTTTTTGTCCCATCTGAATATCCCATAAATATTTTTGTATATCACTTATATATTTACTATATCCTTGGTAAATATTCTCAAGATATCTATAGGATTGAGTTGTGGTATATGGTAAACAGCGTATACACTATGCCAGAAACAACCCGAAACATGTCAAGGTCGCATTTCGTCGCCCAACTTTGTACGCATTTCGATTTATTTCCAGTTGTCTTGACCCACTTCGCTTTCTCTTTCTCTCGGCCTACTTTCGATTCTTAACAGCGCCTGAAAACTACTCGTGAGGAGAGCGAGGGGTGATTTTTTTGGCGTTCTTTTGTCGCCTCGTTCAATTTTGTTTTGTTTTGAGCTATTTCCAAAACGTGGCGGTATCTCTATCGGAGGCAAAGGATTTTTTTTTCATAAATCTCAGTGAAATAAGTAAACCCAGACGTTTCTAAAATAGCTGTTGTTACGATATTTCGTTAATTATATCTCGTTTTATGTTATATTGGTATATGTATATTCCACATTCCACAGAATTAATATTTCAACACGCGTTTAGTATATGTATACCGTATAGTAGATATTTAGAAACAAAACTTTTCACTTAAACTGCAGAAATAGAATTACAATATTTTATGATTTAATTTTATTATAATGAATTAGTATATAAAATTGTATATGATATGTTTGTTTACGGCCTTAATTATAAGAGTATTATTGCTTGATGAGTAAAGTGTTCATCAGGCTGCCAAAGATTTTTGAAACCTAACAGACAAAAGTAATGTGTGAGAAACTAAAACATAATATGGCTTTCAAATTTGAAGAATTACCAAATTACCAAAAGATAATTTTTAACAATCAAGGTTAAATATTTCATAATTTATTTTTAATTTTGACACTTTGCTCACCTTTTGAAGTATTACAAAGTTCGCATTTTTCTTATTTAGTGCAATAAATATTAGATGTAGCCAAATTTGAAGTTTTTAAAATCTTTATAAATAAATGTATTTCATATTTGTGTAAATTGTGTATTACTTCCATTCAGACGGAACCTTCGTAGGAAAGTTCGGTGCGATAGGTAACAAAGAAGGTCAACTGAAACATCCTCATTACATCGCCGTTTCCAACACAAACCGCGTTATAGTTTCGGATTCAAACAATCACAGAATCCAGATATTCGGCCTGAATGGAAAAGTTATTACCTCGTTCAGATCAGAAGAAGGTAAATTCAAATTCCCGAGAGGTGTGGCCGTAGATGACCAAGGGTAAATTTGCGTGGCTGACTCTGGAAACAACCGAATCCAGATTTTCCATCCAGATGGTACTTTCCTGCGAGCCCTAGGATGCTTGGGTGACCGCGAGAATCATAGAATTCAAGTGTTTTTAATTAATAAAAAAGAAAATCTAATCTATATTTGTTTCTATTTCAATTATACCGTGTCTTGTTTAACAATCAATAAATATATTTGCATTTCTTTAGATGATTTTTAATTCCTTTAATGACAGTAGACAAAATCAGACGGCTCTGTTACACGCTTTGGAGAATGGTAACCAGGTAGACGCAGTCTATACGAACTTCTCTAAGGCGTTTGACAAAGTTAATCATGATGTCCTTCTGACGAAGCTAGCAGCTTTTCTGATTATTTGATTAGTTGATTCTATAGCACCATAGAACCGAAAATATTCCGTTGAGGTTGAGTATTAGTAATTCCCCTTGCTTGTTGTTTACTGACTACCTTACCGTTTTAGAACTGTTACTAACGTTAATGATTGCCAACTTTTACAAAAAGATTTAGATCGAATAAGTAACAAACGACCTTTCCCTAACCGCTTATAAATGTTCAGTTATAAGTTTTTTCTAAGAAAAGATCTCCAGGGATTCTCTTGGATATTATTTTGTTAAAATATTTTAATGTAATGGGGCTTTACCTTCAATAAATAAATAAAATACTAAAAACATTACACAAAGTCTATGAGTTTAATTCTATGAGTGTAATCTAAACAGATTATTACTAAATAATTCCAGTCCAAAGAAAATATTGCTATTCAAAGAGCCAAAGATATATTAATAATTTTAATAATTTAATTTTTTTAATTAATTAACATATAATCGTGCCTAAGTTACTTGTAAGTTTTGCCAGGCAAGACCATAGGGCAGTTTCTATTAACACTGAAACTGAGGATTCATGATAAGGAAAATGAAATCATTTTTTTTAATAAAGGAATATTGGACTTGAATATAAACTAATCGAAATCCTAAAACTGCTGAGTTTATTACTACACCAAGGCACTGACCCGTTACGGAGTTGATTTCAGTCAAGCGTGAGGATCCAGCAGTGTACACTGACAACCTACACTCTGAGGCAAAAAAACGCAACGGATATTTTTTTTTGCGTCAAGTTTAAACTGTTATATTTTTTTTTACTTTTAGCCCTATTTTTATGATTTTTTTAGCAAACTGTATATAAATCTATCAACTTTAATAATTCATAAACAAATGTTTTTATAAACTATAGTATTTGGCTGATTATACAGGGTTAATTGAAGGACTGTTTTTACCTTAACTTTGAAACACCCTGTGCAATAATTTCGTGAGTAAATTTTCCCAAAACATTATTTTTCGATCAGAACCATATCTCCTGGGTATTTTATTTTTTGACTAATGTCAACACATGCCTTGGTTAATTTTTAAGAGCAAAATGAACTTAATACCAGTATTTTGCAATTTTTTTACTATCATTACTCAATAGTGTTATTTTTTTAATATCACGAGGTGTTTTTGGTGACTATCGTCGTAATTCCATATCGACAGTGCATTAGAACTCTCTATTAAAATTTAAAAAACGTTAAATATTAAATAGTAATGATACAGACTTGATTTTAATAACTAATAGTAACACTAACAGAACTAGGGATACTAGGGGATATTAAAAAAACACATCTGTTAATAACTAAATGTACAAAGAAAAAAACTTGTAAAAAATACTCTAATACTTTGTTATTGCCTCCCCCGGCTGCTATAACTGTCTGGAGACGTCGGTTCATAACTGCCAATGAGGCTCCAAATATATTGTGTCAAGTTTTCCCATTCTTCTTCAGTGACCAAGAGAATATTCATAATTTCGGACATCTTCAACAAGACCAGCGACTTTTGCACAATCTTCGACACTAACACCATATTCAATCGTACACAACAATAGTCACCAAAGCCACCTCATCATTATGAAGAATAACATCAAAAAGTAACGATAATTGAAAAAATTGCAAAATGTTTGTGGCAAGTTCATTTTGCTCCTAAAAATTAACTAAGGCATGTGTTGACATGAGTCAAAAAACAAAATATTCGGGAGATATGGTTCTGACCGAAAAATTATGTTTCAGGAAAATTTGCTCACGAAAAACAACTCTTCTATTAACTCTGTATAATAAGTCAAATACTAAAGTTTATAATAAACTGAGTTTACAAATTAAAGTTGATATATTTATATACAGTTTGCTAAAAAATCGAAGAAATAACACTAAAAATGTCAAAAATATAACACTTTAAACCTGACAAAAAAAAATTCCGTTGCATTTTTTTGCATCTGAATTATATTAGTACGTTTTTATATATTTTTATTTACATATTGTGGCAATTCCCTACCTGGATTAATAATTTAGATGTTAGGCAAGTTCATTGTTTTGCCTCTCTGTGACTTTTTTTTATGTTCGTTAATTCGTTAACGACTTAACGAACATGGGCTGGTCATGTATGCTGGATGCAAGAAAACCGCCTACCGAAATCTCTTCTTACGGTGAGCTTGCAGACGGTAAGAGAAAACCGAGTGGACAACTCAAAAGATACAAGGATATTTTCAAAACTTTAAAGGGATGGGCATGCAGAATCAGTGGGAGGAAGCAGCGCACAATAGAATGCAATGAAGAAGAATTGTAAACTCAGTTAAGAGCGACAACCAAAAAGTAAAGCGGCAACAAAAGTAATGAGATTTTTGAACGTCCAGAGTGCGGAAGAGAAATAACATCACGTATCGGGTTTGTCACAGAAAAAAAGCACATGAAAGAAAACGCCTTGCGTAGCCATCTTCTGATGCGTGTCGAATACTCGCCAGCGAGTAATGGCAGTAACGAACATAAAAAAATGGTTGGAGGCCAGGGTGGATTTCTTTTGCGGTAACATTTCCAGATTCCTATAAGTGTAAATTATATTAGCGATGTCATCTTAAATATGTACCACATTCTTCTGTTCTCTTCATTTCTTTATCTGTAGTTCAATTTTAGTAATAAGTAAAAAACAACAAACCAAAACTTTAAGACTCAACGGAAATACATAATTTATTTTTGCAATAAATAGATCAGAAATATTCCTGATGAAATTATAAATACAAAATTATTGAGGCAAAAAATATTTATTTTAACAATATCTGGTTTTTGAAGCGTAATCAACGAGACATTAGATTGTACATTACCATTAGGTTCTACATTACAATACGATGTAATGTGTAGTAATGCTAGTATGTAGAAGATGCAGAGGATAATGGGAGCAAAAGCGCGATAGCAAGCAGTAAAGCTTAATTTATAAACTCGGCAGTTGAAGTTCAGTTAAGGTTCGCAACGTTCAACACAGTTGTTCACAGTTAATAAAGAAAGTTATAAAAATCAAAATACCTATAAATACAAAAATATTGAACGTGTTCAAAGTGCTAGTGCAATATCCGTTTTATATGGTATAGTCTATAAAATGAATAACTTTGAATTTTGACCGTTATTTTTTACCAACATGACAAATATAAAATTCCTCTGTCAAAAAAGTTACTGATATTCTTTAAATTGAGTGCCTGAACGAATCAGATAGGTAACTCTTTTTACTTTCGTGAAATAGAAAAGGAAAATAATAAAATAAGTGACAGTTCTTCCTCTTCTTACAAAAAAAATCAACACAATTTCAAAAGTAAAATGTCATCAGCTTTTGACATTTCTAAATATCAGACCAATGCCGTCTCTAATAGAACAGCCTCGGAGCGAGATTTATGACGTTACGCTAGTTAGATACTACGGATTAATAAATATGTTGTAGAATACATGGAAAACATAATAATTCCTCGTATTTTTGGTTTGTATTTTAAAAATGGTATAGTTTACATGAAATATACATAATATACAGTTAATAAATATAATATATATACCTATTTATAGTAATAAATAACTTTAGCAAATAAATTATGAACCTTACAAATGCATCAAATGTTTTACAATGAATAGGTACATAAGATAATGGGTAAAATGTAAAATATATTTTAAATTTTGGGGTTTGAAAATCGATCTAATTTAACAAAAAACATTCAATATCTACTAATACTGATGTATTATTATTTGCATTCACAAAATGTATATGTATATTTTGCAAGTATCAATGTTCGAAAAATTATATTTGCAAATAATACAATATCATAGAAAAAAGGCTGCAGCGATGGCTATGAAATAAAGATCGCTGTGATTTTATATGTAAAATTATTCTAAAATTTTTTATTTTCTTGGGATTTAGGTTCGGGAAAAACGCTGATTAAGTTTTCATTTGTTTTTTCATTATTTTTTTTTGGTTAAAAAAAAAACGTTTCGGTAACATCATAGCCTTTATCAGTGTTGTGTCATATGAAAAAAATAGTGTCGAATATAATCCAAAAAATTACATATAAAATATTCACACCACATAATGTTTAC
Organism: Sitophilus oryzae; assembly: GCF_002938485.1. NCBI lineage: Eukaryota > Metazoa > Arthropoda > Insecta > Coleoptera > Curculionidae > Sitophilus > Sitophilus oryzae. Next base: position 10,336 of record NW_022145843.1, read on the forward strand.
TGCAATTAATAAACTAATATAAACTTGTCAAAAGATGACCACGTATTTTTTTAAATTATTATTCTTAACACTAAAACTATCTACATTGACTATGGAATACGATTTCAGCCATAGTAAGTAGTAGATATTGAATGTTGTTTGTTAAATTAGATCGATTTTCAAACCCCAAAATTTAAAATATATTTTACATTTTACCCATTATCTTATGTATCTATTCATTATTTGTATATTGTAAAACATTTGCTGCATTTGTATGGTTCATAGTTTATTTGGTTTATTTGCGAAAGTTATTTATTACTATAAATAGGTATATATATTGTATTTATTAACTGTATATTATGTATATTTCATGTAAACTATATCATTTTTAAAATACAAACCAAAAATACGAGGAATTATTATGTTTTCCATGTATTCTACAACATATTTATTAATCCGTAGTATTTAACTAGCGTGACGTCATAAATCTCGCTTCGAGGCTGTTCTATTAGAGACGGCATTGCGTCAGCATGGCCGCAAGTTGCTAACCTAATAAAATTAACACTAGAAAAGCCCGCGGGAACTGTCAAATTCAAAGTTATTCGTTTCACAGACTATATCATATTTTCTTAATAAGTAACGGTAAATCATAATTATGTAAATTGTGAATTACAATTGAATCAAAATTAAGTATTTTTTATAGTTTAAAATGCATAGTGAATGCAATAGTCCACTATAATTTATATAGCAGTAAACTCGTTAAACTGTCCAAATATTGGCTCACCTGTTGAAGGTCTGCGTATGCCGAATACACATGTCAAGTTGGAATAGTTTTGGATTAGCAGTTTTTAACATTTTAAGAAAAACTACATTTATTTATAAAATAAAAAACTGAACAGGTAACAATACAAAATCAACAAATGTCAATATACCTTAATTTGTTATGATTGAATGCATTTTGTTGTGCTGTCTTATGGTGCTGTCCATCCTACTATGTTATAGTACCTACGGTTAGTGTGCCTGATAACATAGATAAATGAAACAAATTTAGATTGGAAAGTGCCCATAAGGGCAATGTAAATACTATTTGGCGCTATTTTTGCAACGGTCGCGACCCAAAGCTTTTGATAATTTCGGAGCGGGTCAGCTTTTTCCGGAATTATGTCGTCAAATATATTATTTATTCAAATTTATTATTTTCTTTTTATTTTATAAATAAAACACAGCGTGTTGCAAAGAAGAAACTTTATTTTATATAAGATGTATGAAATACCTATGGAACATTGGAAACCGGCGTTATGCTACTATGGTTTTTGCAGTTCACAGTTCACATAGCTTAAGTTTCTTTAATACCACTTTTTCACAATTATCAGGGGTTTGAGTAAATAAAATTTAAATTAAACTTACAAGATAACAATAATTACTTTGAAAATGGACGCTTTAAACACTTTTCGGTATTTTTTCAATGCGGGCGGTTTAAATTTTGAAAGATTTTATAATTTATGACATTCAACAAGAGAAAAGTTTTTCTGTTCTTGTTTGCGGTTGTTCCATGCTTGTTCTTAGCATGTTCTTAGCAACCGCTATAGCAGCGCCAGACCCCCTACAACGTATGCGACCCAAAACAATTATACATTTTAGCGGGAAGCCGAGCATTCCAATCTAAATTTATTTTGTTTATCTATGCCTGATATGCATTTTTGTAATTTATAAGTTGGACAGCTCAAAATTTGCATGCGATTTCCTGTTTCCAACGCCAGAGCCGATGCAACGGCAAAGTGTTAAATAAGAACCCATTGATTCCTTGTAAAAAAGTATGAAAAAAAGTTCCTGAAATCACGGGTGCGGAAATACATAGTTTTAGAGATATAGGATGTTAAGAAATAAGCTGTCCAAATTATTTTAAATACCATTATTTCATTTGAAATTCGCTGTAGGTAGTACTGAACACCAGTTTAATATAAATGAATAATAAATTAGATTAAATAAATATAATTTTTTGTTTTAATTTTGAGCTGATTAAAATTACGTTTATCTCATCAAGGAGATCGAAATCGACATTATATTAAGAGACAACTTTTAATCGGCATTAAACGACCTATGCAATAATGATAACGAAAGAAAAGTCAGTGGCGCACGCTTTTTAAAGAAGTATTCTAGTGATACCCAAGTAACAAAATTCCGACTTCCGACTAGTTTTGGCTACGCGCAACGTTGAAATTGGTACTTTTTCCTACCCTCTGCATACCCAAACCTCAAATTACGTAGCCAAAACGGTGCTACGACGTTGCACTTAAACAGTTATATATTTTGACCCTTAACAACGTTGGTAAACATTGTAGGGCACAACGTTGTTAGAAGTTGGGTTTTATACCGTTGTCACTACGTCGCCAAAAGGCATGTTTATTGCACTAAGAATAACAAACGTAGTACAACGTTGTGCAATGTACTTTTAAATTACGAGTGTAAGTACATGCTAACTACAACGTAATACAACGTTTCACTAAACGACCCGAAGCAACTTCAAAATTATAACCAATTACTACGTTGGATTACGGCGACGAGCGCGACTATCTACACCTAACCTCAAAAAATTCTGTACTGTACTGTCGCAGAACAATTGGTTAGGTATTTTTTCTGTGGTACTTACTGTGTAAAGCGAAAAGAAGATGTATAGGAAAAAAGTCTATAAATACTCTACAACTTTTTATAGAAAAAGGAAAATGTATTTAGAAGAAAGTCAGCGAGCAAGTCAATGTCCGAAAAATGAAGTGGAAATAACGAGTTTAGGCTCGTCATTCACATCCTCGCAATCATGTATCGAAGGAACGTCCACTTCAATTTTGAAAACTAATAGTGCTACTAGTGGTAGCTTATCATCAATGGATACTATAGAAATAAATAACAGTACACCTGAAGCCCATACAACAGAGGAATACTATGAGAATAATGATCCTCCAGAAGAGCAGTCAACTGAAGTTCAGTTTCAGCATAAATTGAAGAGAATATTAGATTTTAATTTTCAAATGAGTGGTAAAATCAACAAAAAAGTTCTCTGTACGGCTCTTTTTTAACATTAAATAAATAAAAATACTGATCTAATGTCAGTAATTTTATTAACGAGTATGTGACCAACACCACCAGAGGATGACCCAGCTTTCTTTTTTATTTTATTGCTCAAAAAAGAGCACTGTAAAAAGGAATTTTTCTTATTTACCTCCTAGATGTCGGTAGGATTCAGAGGTCTTATTTCGCCAAAGCAGGTGTCAATTTCTGAACCAAAGGTTGACATAGGTGACCCAAAGGTCAGTTACTGCACCTTATGCACTATATTGGTATTTTAAAGGTTGCCTTAGGCAACTCCGCCATTTTAATACAATTTATCTTTTCGTGCGTTGTAGACGAATCGAATAAAATATCAGAAACCGCAAAATACTGCGAATTTCGTTAAAAAACTGTATCTGTTAAGGTTGTAAGCTAATTTTCCTGATATATTTCGCATATTTATCTCAAAATTTAAAAAAAAAGTTAGGTTAACCAAGTAAACTATAATTTTAAAATTAAAACTAGGAAATAAAAAAGGGGTTTTGCCATATTTCGAAGCATCATGATCACTTTTAACAATAAACTAATTTTCGTTGATGAATTTCGATTGTCGACGTCTCAAAACTTCACCTAGAATTCACCTAGTTATTTCTTAATGGAGCTTAATATATTCCATTTCTAATTAATACATCATCAGCCATCACCAAGTTAATCGAAATCAATGATTTGGTTTCTCCATGGTTGAATATAGTAATATTTGACGACGAATATTTTTAACTCTAGCCTCAAAATATCGCGAATCGGCATGAAAAACAACTTTTAGTACACGACGTACGACGTCACCAGCTCAAACAACGTCGACGGCGACGTTGTAGCGACCCTAAAACATCCTCCATTTTGGTACAAATACGGGTCGCTTAGACGTCGCTTCGACGTTGTCCGGCAACGTTGGGTTGCTCCTGGCGACGTTGTGATTACGCTGAACAACGTAATTTTGCTACTTGGGTAGAATGTAGAATGTAGAATGTTTAGGAGGGGAGTTAATCACCGCGACCTTATAGATCTATTATGTGTTCCCCTTTCTTATAACTCATCATACAGTCTCAGGGCTTTAAGAAAAGCCAGTATCTGAGACGGCTCTACAGAGGCCAGCTCTCCATCCTCGACATCAGATGTACCAAAGTTCATGGCACGAATGGTTGTCGTCTCGGCGCACTCAGTGATAAGGTTTTCTGGTGTTTCCCCATTTTCCCCCACAAAATCTGCATTCGCCGTTGTTTCTCAGTTTCAGCCTACTGAGGTGTTCGTTGAGGAGACAGTGTCCTGTTAGAAACCCCGTGACAATCCGAAGATTGTTTTTACTTAAATCAAAGAAAACCTTTGATTTTTCTCGGTCGTAAGTCCTGAGGAATTTTTTCGTTTGTCTTAGACCGTTGGAGGACACCCATTCCAAGTTACGGATGGAGTCTTCCAGATTCTTCAGTTCCGCTTTCAGTTGGTTCCCATTTGGAGAACAGAACAGTTCTGGTCCAGTTAGTGGAGTATTCGCTCCTTTTCTAGCTAGATCATTTGCTTTTTCATTGCCTTCACTCCCTTGGTGAGCAGGCACCCAGAGTAGGAGGACTTTATAATATTCTTTGCCTAATTTGTTGAGCTGCTCTCGGCATTCTCTGACCAACTTCGAATTGATGGTTACTGAGTTGATCGCGTTAAGTGCTGCTTGACTATCGGATAGGATGGCAATTTCCTGTTTTCAATAGTTCCTATCTAAGATAAATTGTACGCATCTTTCGATAGCGTAAATTTCTGCCTGAAGGATGCTGGGGTAGGTGCCCATTGATTCGGAGTATTTAGTTTTCGGCCCAAATACTCCTATCCCTGTCCCTGCTTTGGTTTTAAGCATCCGTATACCACATGATGGTATGGTCTTTATATGCTGAGTAAGTTGTCTCTTTCTTCCAATCCTTTTTATTACTCAATACTACAGTGAGGTGTTTCTCAAAGTTGTAAATTCTTGGTATGTCATCCACTGGGAGTTGGAGAAGTAGAATTTTCTTTTTGAGGGTGTTCCAAGCCCCTGACCTGAAAATACTTGGGTAGTACATATGCACGTTCCCGGTGAATCTGTTGACGCTTTTTTAGCATTAAGTTATGTAACACTTACATCTTATTTTTACGTCAGGAATTTCCACACCAGAGATGGCACATGTTTTTTGAAACACACACGCTGTATTAAATCAACGCCGCTTTGCATTTAGCAGTAGAATTCTAGATCATAGACAAGCAATTTGTTAACCAAATTAACATTTTGGGAAGTGCCTGAAAACCATTAATATTATTGCGGACCGGTGTTGACTCGACCTAACCTAACTATATGGCCCGCCCTCGGATGACCTTAACATCGCATTAAAGAATAGACACCGTAATGATTCATTCGAAGATTCGAGAAGCATCGAGTTCTACTGGAATGGAGTAGTACATACGTAGTACAATCGAGAAACCTTCTCTATGCACCTAACGATCTATGGACTATTCTAGAGATCTTTAGTTGTCGGTATAAAAGCCGGCGGCTGTGGCCTAGAGAGGGCAGTTATAAATAGACGAGTGCAGTTGACGCGCTAAAATTCAAAATAAATTCTTAGTTATAAATCGTTTGTAAATAGTTCTATAAGTCTTTTATCGTTATTGTTTTTGTTAATTAGTGTTAAATAAATAGTGTTTAATAAATTGTGACTTTCTATCCACACGGAACCGACGAAAAACGTAACAATATTACAAACAGACATATGTGATTATAAAACAATTATTACCTACAAAACTTAAACTTAATAAATAAAACACATAATTACTGTTTATTTTAAGCGTTAAAATTAGAGGGTTAACACAGTTACAGTATCACACATACAGTATCACGTACACATATAACATTACATTTAATAGTTTTAATAAAATTTTAAATAATATAAACACAATTTTAATAAAAAACAGTTCAATTTGTTTTAAATTACCAATTATTATATAATTTTTTCTGGATATTAATATTTCGTCAAGATAGAGAACACTACTAAATAACAAAATATTCTTACTTCTAATAAGAAAATATTTATCATACAAAACAAGCAAGATATATATTATAAATTTTAAACTACTGTAAAGTTACATGGATTAACTAATAAAATAGAAGAAAATATATCTATAATTCCAAGATAATAATAAAGCAATCGCGTTTTGGAAATGTACTATATAAAACTATATGACTAAATTTACTTACAATAATGAAGGTATACTATATAATACTCATTATGAAATAATACCGAGAAAAATTAAAAATATAAATATAATATTCATAAATGTAACAGAAAATATACCTTGAAGGTAATTTATGTATAAATTATAATAAAATTTAAACATATTAATTAAAAATTTAACAAAGACACAATATCACAGCACAAGTTATACAAATTAAAATAAAAATATTCCATCAAAAAAGTATTACTGAAAATTGCTTTTAACTAATATAGTACCGGACTGGCAAATACATATATAGAAAACAGTTGTTAGAATAGAATTTTAATTAATTTAAATTTATAAGTTCTAATTCGGATTGTCAATTGAAAAATTTAAATACAAAAACTGAAATAAAATTGGAGAGTAAGTCACACACAGATATTTTTTATACTTAGTGGCAAATGTTACATTATTAAATACTTATCTATAAAGTCCTACTGACTAATTTTATTCGCTGAATGAATTAATTGTTAGCTAATTAAAATTTTTATACTTAATTAGTTTTTACATAAATTATAAAATTAAATTTTGACTACACGTATGTATATTCTTCCATGAAAGAATATTATAGTCTATTTTCTTCTGTCATTGAATTTTGCCTACTGAAATCGCTTAATCCAAGATCAACTTAACATTAACGGAGCCAAACCGGTGTTAATTTGTTGTGCTGACACTGACATTTTGGTTTTAGCTATATCTTTTTTTCCTTAATTTAACGCCTAGGCCTAGAAAACTTCTGGTTGCTGTATAGCTCTTCAAAAAATTTGCAATACATTCCTGTTCACTGTATTGTGAAAGTTCTTGGTGACAGAAAATCAGAAGCTCTACGCGGCTTTCATGCCTTCTCTGGATGTGACACTGTGTCTTTTCTGTCATCAAAGGGCAAACGGTCGGCTTGGAAAACTTTGACAGAAGATACAACTACATTCCATGCAATATATTTCTCCCGCGAGAAGTTAGAAAATAATGTGCTTCAAGAACTTGAAAAATATGTGGTACGCCTATATAATGTTCAGTCTACTAATAACATAACTATGGCCAGGAAACACTTGTTTGCACCTGAAAATAGACCACTTACGGCTATACCACCAACTCGAGCTGCTCTACATGAACACACATTAAGGGCAGCATACCCGGCGAGTCATATTTGGGGTAGAGCTGACTAAATATATCAAGATGATCAACCTGCTCCAATTAGCTGGGGATTTTTTCTAACATTAAATTTATTGTATACAGGGTAGCACTTTGAACACAAGTAACTAGATAAGAAATTCCAGCTAGGCTTATTGCTTTAGCTCTAACTTATTCTTTTGAGTATGTTATAGGCTTGGTCGTACATTTCAACCGATCTACAAGTCGTGTCTTCGTCTACAACGTGTCTTCTTTCGCAAACGTACTTTTTCGTTATAGGCTTCAAAATATTCCAGCTCTATTATAAGTATAACGAAAATAATAAAAAAAAAGCAAACAAAAATGCAAATTATATTTACTTTACCAATACGTCTTCAACTAATTCCCGCAGCGACCTATTTTGAGTTTCGATGACAAATTCTTCATTTTCCTCTAAGCTAGTAATGGGTACGTCTTTAATAAACAACCTGTCACATTAAAATTTGTAAATTAGAGATAATCGTTTAGAATATTTTTATCACCTCAATGAAGTATTGCAATAATCGCCTGTGCAACATTTTAAAGGAGTTATCTGAAAAATAACTTCACTAGTGCCGTAAGGTGCCAAAACCTGATTCTCATAATTTGTTTGTATCCAGTCCGACATGTCAAAAGCGATGTCGTCATTTTTTTCCACGCATTTAAATTTGTATTTCAAAAGCAGCCCGCTAGAAATAAATTAATAATATATATTGCCATATGATCGAAAAAAAAACGGCGTCACTAAATTTTATGTTTTGGCTATACACATTTTTTTGATAGGCAGTTTTTTCCCCAAAAAATTTTAAACATTTTTTTCTCAAAAACGGTTGATGTTAGATATAGAGTGTTTGATATCAAAATTCATAAAATGTTACAGAGAATTTAAGTATGTAGTGAAAAATGGGCAGGGCCGGCGGAAGGCAAATATTGAGACCGAGCGAGTACCCTATCTGGCGTCCCCCCCCCCTCCCAATATTTTTATAATTCTCTTTTCCTCTTCTTTCAATACTATCCTTTAGCAACAACTAAGCATATTTTATGCTACTGTAACAATAGATTTTCACTTAAAGATACATCAAAATTCTTCTTTTCTTTCAATCTTAGTCTGCGATTGTTGTTTTTTGTATACCGGGTGCGTCTCGAATATATATGGCATAAATAAGGATTGATTGACTATTCAGTTGTTTTTGGCCACTTCCTGTTTCACCGGACATGACTAAAACTTTTGATTTTTAAATGGCACCTCGGTATATTTCTACTTTATTTGATTCAAATTTGATTTGAAAATTACACTCTGAGTAGAATGACATATCATATGTCAACTTTTGATATTTTTGTCCAAAAAACATTATATTTTAAATTTCAATCTAGAGTGCCATGGTTCTGTTAAAAACACTAATTTTTAAACAAGGAGCCTTGGAAAATAGATTTGATCGTCTAATGTTTTTCGTATCTTGTCATGGCCGATCCAAATATTGCCAAAATCGTATTTTTAATCGAAAATGTCATAAAGTAGAAATATACCGAGGGTGCCATTTAAAAATCAAAAGTTGTAGTAATTTCCCGTGAAACAGGAAGTGACCAAAAACAATTAAATACGTCAATTAATCCTTATTTATGTCGTATACTAACATACCAAATTTCGTTTTTTTTCTGAAAAAATAAACAAGTTATAGGGGTGAGCCACTTTTGAGACGCACCCGGTATATAGAGTTATGAGAAATATAATTCCAACTTCGGAAGTCTCGTTCTGGTGTAAGTAATCTTCGAAAATATTAGTATTTAGTTTCAAGCAGTTACATTATTTTTCTATAAGAATTTAAGAAAATTTTCTTTTTTTTTCTCACAATCAATTATTTCGTGTACAATCAGTTTATGATCAAATACAGTTTTGTGGGCTTTAAATGGAGGTCAGCCAGTGATTGAGATGCATTCCTTTGTCTTGCTCTAATGAGAAAATTCTACGATTCTGCTACCATTTTCCGTGTATTATTATACACATTCAATTGGGAAAATGAAAATCACCAAAAGATTGATATATTTTCCCACTACTGTTAATAAATTAATTTAACTAATGAGGCAAACTTATAAGCTTTTTTTTGGATAATAAGGATATCGATATATAATTTTAGGGTACATCAGCCATTAATAACAAATAAAAGGGTAGTAGAAAAAGTGCGATTTTGAGCAGTCAGTCTAAAGCTGTCAATTTTGCTGGCTCTTGACCCAAAACAGTTTGTTTAGAGAAAATTTATAAAAACAAGAATTATAGAAAGAAACGTAATTTACAAAAACTTAATAGCTTTTGAATTATAAGTAAAATACCGCGAACAAATCAGATTTATATTTTATTTATTTTATTTTGTTTAAGATTTTTCCACGAAAATGAATTTGCAAATCCCAGTTTCGTATAGAGTACCCAAAAAACATATAGAATGGAAGAAATTAAAACTATCCCAAAGCTTTCGTGCAAATAATTTTTTGAGCATAATTTCAGTAAACTATAATAGGATACGTCTAGTAGTGTTTATAATGTTTAGTCAGATATTCTTCCCTATGTGATGTGGTAATTGGTAATATTTTAATGTGGAAATTGATAGTACCGATTAATTATTGATCTGGTCATTCGTTACTCTTTCATTAGATTACCGTTTTTAAATATTTTAGTTGCCGTCCTGGCGCCCCTCGTACACGGCGCCGGCGCCCCGGGCAGCCGCCCAGGTCGCCCGGCCCTTCTGCCGGCCCTGAAAATGGGGGTACCAATTGAAAATAAGAAGGTTGTTGTTTGGTGCTGATATATTGAAAATATTTTTAACATACAGATCTCGTTGTGAAACAATGATGTGCAAAAAATCTCCGATCTAAATATTGTATGTCTCTAGAAACTTCTAATGCACGCCCGGCCTGGGACATCCTGTAATAGTCTAAGAGCTGGCTACATAAAAAACCTTATCATCGTTACATGGCTAATTTTATGTGTGAAGTATCCTTTTGTGTAGCCATTACGAAATAGTCATGTCTACCAGCGCAAACCCGGGGCTTAAAGCGGCGGCGGCCAATCGAGAAATCGTAGAAAATCGTGCATTATTTTTAATTTTTTATAATTATTTCTTAACCTACCATGCTTACGGCTTTACTCTATGGCTACGACACTAAAAGAATGGATGCAAGTACAGAAAAAAAAAACAGATGGGTCTAATAAGATTAATATTTAAAAATAAATCAATTCTGTTTAAATTTTCAAACTTAAATAACTTATTTTGGACTTATTTGGAAAACGATATAAAGAAAATATGCTTCTTTTATCGAGATCTATCAGCTCTGAAAATATTTACACCTATTCAAGATTCACCCTATAGAGTAATATTTTTTATATAACTCTCTACCGCTGATTGAGCCACGATTTTTTTGTCTGTCTTTTTCATACGACTCTTTAAATAAAAAAAATATATTCCACCAATCGACATGCATGTATGTATGCGATGATTTTTTTTGTCAAATTCCATGCCTACTTCGCGTTGTCTGCCGGCATTTTAGCCACGAGAAAAATGTCTGTCAACAGTTTTACACGTTTCTTAATAATAAATAAAAGCTAATTTTTAAACTTTCATAATGGCAACACAAAATGATACTTCACAAGAAAAATTAGCCATGTAACGATGATAAGGTTTTTTATGTAGCCAGCTCTCCGTCTATATGTTGTCCTGAAATTTTAAACTTCTTGCTTTGTATACAAATTTTGTTTCCTTAGGAAGGGTAGCTGAGTCGCCCAGTATATTACTGTCTCCTTTTTTGTTACTAAATTTTCCAGCTTAAGAATTAGAAGCTGTCATAAAAGCTGACATAAATGCTCTCGACCTCAGTTTGTTGATTATTTACATGTGATTTGCATTAAATCAGAGAATATGATAATAATCCTAGTAAAATTTTCCTTGCGCGAACATTATAATATGTAATTATTATTATAATATATACCTTCAAAAATTTGTTTACTTGAATGATGAAATATAAATATCAAAATTAAATACCTATTGTTTTTTAAACGTAACGTCATAGTTATTGGATCAGTATTTTCAATATATCCCAAAAATATACGATGTCCTGGTTTACTTTCTATATCTTTTGAATGATTTGGTACCTAAAACTTTTACACGTTAGATTGAAAATTGATTTAACATTCTTTAATTCCATATAACACTGTACATCTACACTTATAAGTTTTTTGTTAAAAGCTATTCCATCACCAATTATTTCCAATTGTTGGTAAGTATTCTTATCAGTCAGCAAGTAGAGTGTTTCACTGAACAATCCACACTTCATAGGCTGAAAAATAACATTCATTTCGGTGGTTTGGCCATTCAGAATTTCAAAATATGCTGGATAAACCCAAAGTATACCGTTACTTCCGTCTATTGATATAGATTCTTCCTAGAATTTTTAAATAGGATTAATAGAAGCGATTAATGAGAGGTCACTCATTATGCAACCAACAATACGCTGAGTCCTATCACAGATTAACTTACAACACTTTTTTTTCTTTGCAAGTTAGTGGTCGTATCCATATCGTATCTGATAGTCTAAGAGCTAGCAACGTTTTTGAGAAAGTATTTTAAGACGTCTGGCTCTTTGATATATCTTTTACTATACTCTCTGGAATAGCATGCGGCCCGTCTGGCTGCCGATACCCGTTGCGTTCACTACTGCGCATCGGAAGAAGATCCTATATTTTTCATTAATTTAGTCTTACAAGTTCTAGTATTGAATATAAATCGAACGATGTCTCCATAGCGCAGAGCGTAGAGTTTCAGACCACGAACCGATGATTCAGAGTTCGAATCCGGGTCAGGTCAAAGACTTATTATAATATTTAATACTTTACTATCAGAATATAAACGAAAATAAAATAAAAAGTTTTTGCCCCGACCCGGATTCGAACTCTGAATCATCGGTTCGTGGTCTGAAAATCTACGCACTGCGCTATGGAGACATGTTCGATTTATATTCAATACTAGAACTTATAGGACTAAATTAATAAAAAATATAGGATCTTCTTTCAATGTGCAATAGGGAACGCAACGTTTACCGGCAGCCAGACGGGCCGCATGCTGTTATAGAGAGCATAGTAAAGAATACTGCCAGATGTCTTAAAATACTTGTTTTTCCAGGCTCATTCTACATATCAAAATACATGTGCCATCTCTCGTGGGGAGATTCCCCTCATAAAAATAAGATTCATTTTCCATATTAACGTAGGTCCGATTAAAGGGGGTTAAAGGTTAGTCTTCATCTTTTTTCGTTTTATTATAATTTTCTTCCAAGTGCCTTTAGCGATTCGAATGAAATTTTGAGGGTAAAAGTTACTACGAGTTCGACATATTTTAATGCTAAAGAGGTGTGGACATTTTCACCAGGGACGTGCATATGGGTTATCATTGCAATATTTTTTTAAAAAAATATGTACGCCACTCCCTTTTTTTGTTTTATTAGCAAAATTGTGTAGAACTTTAAATGCTGATTAAACATTTTCTCTTAATATTTCGTCGATTTCGGTCTTCTTGATGAGATAAACGCAATTTAATTAGTTTGCTTTAATCCAATTCTAATAAGAACCTTTAAAAAATTTAATGTCACTAACTTCTATCAAAATTGTCAAAATTTTAAATAAGTACGCATTGATTCCTTATCAAAAAATATAAAAGAAGTTCCTATAAACATGGGTACGAAAAAGCATATTTTTATAGTTACAGGATGTTAAAACTTAAAAATAGGCCTTCTGTAAGTATCTTAAATACCATTCCTTTATAGGGAATTTGCTGTCGGTAGCACTGTAAATCAGTGTTATAAATTTTAATAAAATGTAGTAATAAATTACATCAAATAAATGACTATTCAATTAATTTTTAATTTTATTAATTGTGATTAATAAAATTGCGTTTATCTCATCGAGAAAATCGAAATGGACAAAATATCAAGATACAACTATTAATCGGCATATTACGGTCTTAGTATAGGAGCTGGCAAACATTGAGGTGAACGATATTTATCAAAATTTTCACCTACATGGTCTAATTATACATGGTATAGACAAATTAAAATCGACCGTCTGCCGTTTCAAAGTGGCAGCTTTAACTAGGGGGATGCAGTTAAAAAAGAGGTGGTTTTAAGATTTGGTGAACAATATTGATCAAAACTCATATTCACTCACTTAAAGAAACAACTTTAGAATGTGCCGAAATCACGTGAGCAGACGATTTATTTGACAGCTTAACCCTGGCAGACGCCTGTCAAAGTGGCATATTTTACGGTAAAGTGAACGACAATTATTACACATTAATTTTGGTGGATGTATTCCCCTATTAGTAGGTTAACTGAAAACCATATGGCAGACGAAATATTTGACAGCGTTCCTGTGGCAGAGGCTGTCAAAGTGACAAGCTCACTCTTAGTAAACAATATTTATAATCGTTTAAATTGGTAAAATAACATAAAGTACAAGGGTATTTTTTAAATTAGAAGAAAGCAGACGACCTATGTGACAGCTTAACTTTGGCAGACGCTTGTCAAAGTGACATATTTTACGATAAAGTGAACGAAAAGTTTTACACATTAATTTTGGTGTGTGTATTCCCTTATTAGTACGTTAACTAAAAACCATATGGCAGACGAAATATTTGACAGCGTTTCTGTGGCAGACGCTGTCAAAGTGACAAGTTCACTTTTGTTGATAAAAAATTAAAACTACTCAAACTGGTGAACTAAATATTAAACAACTTTGGTAAATGACATTTAAACATTTTTATTGAAAAACTGGTTAGGTTTGGTGTAAAATAAAAGTAAAAGTAAAATAAATAATTATTCTTTAACTAACATAAAACAGGATTTTTAAACCTTAATAAAATCAGTCTCTCGTTTGTATTCATTAACAAAACCTAAGAATACTTCAACAAACCTAAAACTATTATTAAAAAAATATATAACAAAGAATATATTCTATAAATGCGAATCTAGTTCCCCAAGTATTGTAAAAAAGCACATTTCTTAAAACTATAAAATACTTAGGATTTTAAAACATCACAAAAGCAGTCTCCCATTTTTATTATTTTACAAATAAGTAACCTAAATAAAAGAGAGAACTTCAACAAATCAACAATCCAGCATCATTCTAAAAAAACATTTCTTAAAACTATAAAACAGGATTTTAAAATATTGCAAGTCAGCCTCCCATTTTTATTCTTTCACAAATAACCTTTCGTAACCTAAATAAGAGGGAGGGAACTTTAACAAATCTTAACGTATTTATCTAAACAAAAAAATATATCCTCTACAAATGAATCTAGTTGAAATATCGTTTCCAAAAAAATATTTCTTAAAACCTTAAAGCAGGATATGTAGTTATATCAAAGACTAATAAGTTCCCAAAAACTTGTTGCAAAATTTCAAAATACAAAATATGTCGTTATTTATACCTTTAAGAAATCACCCTCCTCGTCACTTGATTCAATCAAAATTGCGTCGGCGTCCCCGTCGTCGTCACTTTCGTTAGTTAAATCAGATTTATGTAAAATATCACCAAGTTGAACGGGCGTTTGATGCCCTTCAAACCACAATATATCGAATTTATTTTCCTTCAATATCCAACCATTATTTAGTCGATCGTAAAATTTTGTAGTAGCTTTGGTTGCATTCGTCCAAATTGCAGCAATTTGGTTGGTCCTTCGAATTTTTTGCAATAATACTGATTTGCAGGGGGGAAAGTTTTGAGCATTAAAATGTTACTTTAATAAAACTGGATTTTTTTCTGATATGCATCCATAAGTTTTAATAAAATATTCCATTCTGGCCTTATCTATATCCTTTAAATTTGGTTTTCAGTATAATTTGCAAACATAGCCTTCCAGAGTATTTAGTGTTTCCTGAGGGATGTCTTTAAATGGCTTTGACCCCAATGACGCAAAAGCAGCTTGAGTTTGATAGCTATATATTTTTTAATATTGCAAAAGGTTTCTTTTTTCCTTTGTCATAAAATGAGGCTTCGTAATCACAACCACTAAATGCATGGAATGCTGGTAGTGCTTGGCTAAGAGTTGATTCTAAAGAGCCCTGTATCTTTGTAAGATTAATATATCTTAACGAATTATTCGAAATTTGACCAGTTTCCATCCAAACAAGCTTATTTTCTTTTTTAAATTGGTCAACATGCGCTAATGCAATAACTGCAATATCTGTATCTGAAGTTCGTATAACTATATTTTTGCAAACAGTTTTTGTTATATGAAACAACATTTTAGTATCGGCCTCTTCATGCTCACAATAGTATTCTTGTGCTATTTCCTTAATAACATGTTCGTTTTTCTGATAAAATTTATAGCAATGATTATCAATTGTTACATAATATGTAACTATATTATATAGATTTATCATAATTATAGGGTAATAACAGTTATTTTTTCCCACTCTTCAACAAGATATGCCACAAGCGCTCCTTTGAAGTTATCCTGCCTCAAAGATGCTAAGAAATTAGAAGGCCGTTTTTGGTTAGGTCCATTGATAACAAAGTTTTCTTCTCGAAAAACTGAGGTAGCTCTTCGGTCCCGTTCCGAGAAGGTGTTACGATTTTATCAAAAACCTCGTCAAAAACTAAATGCAGCTCATTTCCTTGTAAAGCACACAATTTAGCTAAAATAAATCTAGCTAGAGCCTGAAATGTTGTACCTGAAATGTTGTAAGAGGTTCCTTGAGGAGATGTAAAAAAAAGAATCCGTCAACAATAATTGAACCAATCAAAGGCGGATCTTCGGGATTCGTATCAAAGCTTTCTATAATGTGTAATAGATTTGCTTTATTTGTCTGGCGTCAAACGGTAACTAAGAACCAGCTCAAGATCGATTTTATTATCAATTGAAAACAATAACATCCTGCTAAATAAGTCTCTTTCCAGTTTTAATTCACAAATGGAATTTTTTTACGAAGCGTATATTTTACCCCTTCGTTTGCGAAGGTTTTGATTTGAATTTTTTTGATCGGCTTCTCAAATCTCGTGATGTCGATGGCACATTCTTCTATAAATTTACAGCGAGAATTATTTCCATTTTCTAAAATATTTTACAAAAACTCTTCAGTCTTTATGTCAGCAGCTTTTCCGGTTGCAATGTTAAAGATATGGTCGCTATCAAATTTTTAAAACAACCATTCATAAATTCTCTCTTAAAGTTGGGATATTTATTTTCGAATTTCAGAAGATTGTCGTGAAACTTTATTGTCCACCTAGAATAATAAGGCTGATTAAATACAAAGAAAATAGATGATATTTTAAATAAAATCGATCTATATGGCTCAAAATCAGAAGTCCTAATGCTCCTGGAAAAGTCAAAAAAATTCTGTTTGAGATGCATATAGGTATACCAAAATTGCGCTGCTTTTCCATATTTACCATTTAATGTTTCTCCACAGTATTTATTGTATTGTTCTAAAAGATATTCCAGTTGTGGTGAGAAATCTTCACGGTTATTTATTGTTTTCTGAATGTCGTCAAGTTGATCAATAATTTCATCAGATATAATATTGTCTCTAAATCATGGTTGGATACTGAATGAAAATAAATTCGATATATTGTGGTTTGAAGGGCCTCAAACGCCTGTTCAACTTGGTGATATTTTGCATAAATCTGATTTAACTAACCAAAGTGACGAGGACGGGGACGCCGACGCAATTTTGATTGAATCAAGTGACGAGGAGGGTGATTTCTTAAAGGTATAAATAACGACATATTTTGTATTTTGAAATTTTGCAACAAGTTTTTGGGAACTTATTAGTCTTTGATATAACTACATATCCTGCTTTAAGGTTTTAAGAAATATTTTTTTGGAAACGATATTTCAACTAGATTCATTTGTAGAGGATATATTTTTTTGTTTAGATAAATACGTTAAGATTTGTTATAGTTCCCTCCCTCTTATTTAGGTTACGAAAGGTTATTTGTGAAAGAATAAAAATGGGAGGCTGACTTGCAATATTTTAAAATCCTGTTTTATAGTTTTAAGAAATGTTTTTTTAGAATGATGCTGGATTGTTGATTTGTTGAAGTTCTCTCTTTTATTTAGGTTACTTATTTGTAAAATAATAAAAATGGGAGACTGATTTTGTGATGTTTTAAAATCCTAAGTATTTTATAGTTTTAAGAAATGTGCTTTTTTACAATACTTGGGGAACTAGATTCGCATTTATAGAATATATTCTTTGTTATATATTTTTTTAATAATAATTTTAGGTTTGTTGAAGTATTCTTAGGTTTTTTTAATGAATACAAACGAGAGACTGATTTTATTAAGGTTTAAAAATCCTGTTTTATGTTAGTTAAAGAATAATTATTTATTTTACTTTTACTTTTATTTTACACCAAACCTAACCAGTTTTTCAATAAAAATGTTTAAATGTCATTTACCAAAGTTGTTTAATATTTAGTTCACCAGTTTGAGTAGTTTTAATTTTTTATCAACAAAAGTGAACTTGTCACTTTGACAGCGTCTGCCACAGAAACGCTGTCAAATATTTCGTCTGCCATATGGTTTTTAGTTAACGTACTAATAAGGGAATACACACACCAAAATTAATGTGTAAAACTTTTCGTTCACTTTATCGTAAAATATGTCACTTTGACAAGCGTCTGCCAAAGTTAAGCTGTCACATAGGTCGTCTGCTTTCTTCTAATTTAAAAAATACCCTTGTACTTTATGTTATTTTACCAATTTAAACGATTATAAATATTGTTTACTAAGAGTGAGCTTGTCACTTTGACAGCCTCTGCCACAGGAACGCTGTCAAATATTTCGTCTGCCATATGGTTTTCAGTTAACCTACTAATAGGGGAATACATCCACCAAAATTAATGTGTAATAATTGTCGTTCACTTTACCGTAAAATATGCCACTTTGACAGGCGTCTGCCAGGGTTAAGCTGTCAAATAAATCGTCTGCTCACGTGATTTCGGCACATTCTAAAGTTGTTTCTTTAAGTGAGTGAATATGAGTTTTGATCAATATTGTTCACCAAATCTTAAAACCACCCTTTTTTAACTGCATCCCCCTAGTTAAAGCTGCCACTTTGAAACGGCAGACGGTCGATTTTAATTTGTCTATACCATGTATAATTAGACCATGTAGGTGAAAATTTTGATAAATATCGTTCACCTCAATGTTTGCCAGCTCCTATACTATCTAGACACTTTTGCTAATAAGAGGAAAAAAAGTCAGTGGCGCACCTGTTTTTCCAGAAAAATATTCCAGTGATTACCTATATGCACGTCCCTAGTGAATTTGTCGACAATTTTTTTAGCATTAAAATATCACTCATAGTAACTTTTACCCTCTAAATTTCATTCGAATCGCTAAAAGCACTTGGAAGAAAATTGTAATACATCGAAAAAAACTACGAAACTAAGCAGAATCTGACAAAAAAATATGAAAAATAAAACTTATTTTTATGTGAGGAATGTCTCCATGAGAGATGGCACATGTTTTTTGAAACACCCTGTATATTCAGAAACTGTTATAGCCTGATATAGCCTTTAGGTATTCTCCTATTTAAAAGATTATGTTTTGTTATTATTAGGGGTTTTCGGAAATAAAATCCTAGATTAGGTAGTTTACTAATCAGCTGTTCCAAGATCAGTGCTGAGAGTAATCAGCTGGTAGTTTAATTACGAACGGTTTGATTATGGTTTGATCATTAGATTAACCGGGTTAACAATCACATTTAAATATATTTTGTAAAGAGATAAATTAAACAAATATAATCTTTACCTAATCTTAATATCCCTGCTAACGATTGTATAAGATCTATTTTTATCCTATTTGTTTTGCTTTAAGCATACTTTTTAGTTTCTGTAAGACTATTTTTTATAAAAAACAAAATATGTTTTATTTTAGGCTTTTTTAAAAATTATGCCATTTAAAAACAAAAAACACTATAAACTTTATTTTAATCATTTATTTACTGCCAACATAATAAACAAACATTCCATCATATTAATAATAAAAAAATATATCAATTTTTATCTACCATTGTGATGAAAATTTTCAGAATTGTCTATCAAGTTCCATTCTTTCATTATGCCTGGCTATTTTAATCTAAATGTTTTAAACCACTTTTCTGTAGTTCAGTTTTCATTTTTTTCCTATTGGGTGTCACCGATAGTGCTTTTTCGCAGTCAGTATCTTTAGAATTAGTTTGATTTTTTATTTATTTAAAATCTAGTTACTTGATGCTATGCTGATTGGCTCATTTTTACGGTCACTAACAAAATATCATGTATTTAATCAACATTGGATAAAGTGATTTCGGACAAAACGGTTGTTAAAAAACTTTATACTTCTATGCGGACCGTTACGTTTAAAATTAACCTAGAAATGATCAGCTGATTAATTCTACCCACCTCGTTAGGAGGGTTAGTAGGATCACAACATATGGCAAAAATCGAGTTATTCGGATCACTTTCCGAACGCATTGACTCGTTTTCAGATCACTTTTCGAACGTCTGGATTAGTAATCCTATCAATCCGATCAATCAGATCACAGTTTCCGAAAACCCCTATTGCTACCTGAAATATGGTGCCAGATTTTGTTTAAATGGGCTCTTAGAAGAACTGTTTCAGATATATGCCTTCTTTATTTTAGTTTATTATGAAGAAATATCGAAATATTTTATTTTAAGTTCTGAACGTTCATTTCGCTAATCATGTATTATCATCAGCCATTTATTAAAACTACGTTTTTTTTTCAGAAGAGTTCAAATTAAAGGACCAAATATAGAACTTAATGTAGATATTGTAGTACGTAGCAACTGAATTATTTTATGGATGCATATACAGGGTGGTGCACCTCATTCGCCGCGGTTGATTATACGAAAACGAAAAGTTGTAGAAACAAAATATTTTATGGGTATATGTGGGGAGGCAATGTGCACAATTTAAAATTATTTTGAAATATACAGGATGTCTCAGAACTAAAATCCATACCAAAGTTATATTTTTTCTTATGGAACACCCGATATTTTATTTCATTTTTGGATTCATGAGTCCAAAAAAAGGCATTTATTATAAGGGTTAAATATGTTTAAAATCTTTAGTTTTTGAGATATTTAAAGATATTTAAATATGCATGCTACAAAAGAATTGATTATCAACACCCTGTACATTACTTTTCAGAATTAATTCTTGTACTGAGTTTAAAGGTAAAGAAATAAACTTTACTGAAAAATGTTATTGTTTTTTTAAATTTATACAGGGGTACCAAAAACTAGTGATCTATTTTAAGGACTTATTCTACATAAAAACTTTGTTTTTTCAAATGCAATACCATGTATTTTTTTAAATAAATCAAAGCAGATTCAAATGCTCTTTCAAACTATATTAGGGTTTCCTATAGGTACCTATCTATCTCAGATTTTGAATAAAAAACGATTTTTAAATAAAATGGCAATCAAGATGGCTGGTATCGCCATGGCAATTTTCTAGTGACAGTTAATTGCTATTTTCAAAATCGATATTAGTGTATGGACATTATTATTTATAAACGGTTTACTAAAATTTGCCCACAATAGTTTAATAAGTAAGTATTCTTTATTTTATGAAGAAAAATAAAGCCATATCTGCTGGTGGAACGAATGGATATGTTACTAGTGATTTTATTTTGTGAGCAAAATGATTTCTTGGCCTCAAGAGCTAATGCTCAAAGATATCCAAACATTCCTTTGAAAATCTACTTGTCTTATTTCCTATTTCGCAGAATTGGTAGTGTCGTTTATAAAAACCTATTAGGCAGAAACCTGTCGCTGGAAGTCAAGAAATTGAATTTGCCGTAATTGGCTCTTTTATAAAAAATATCTATCATATATCTACAAGTTATCGTAAAATAAAACAAAGAACTACTTCTTCTTTTTCCTTGATAGAATAAGAAACACATATTAATAAATATTATTTATTAAACGTCAGTACGTCAATTAAATAGAAGTAAACTTGTATAGATTTAAATAAAGTCTATAAACTAATGTCGATTTTGAAAATAGTTACTAACTGTCACTAGAAAATGCCATGGCGATACCAGCCATCTTGATTACCATTTTATTTAAAAATCGCTTTTTATTCAAAATCTGACATAGATAGGTATAGGAAACCCTAATATAGTTTGAAAGAGCATTTGAATCTGCTTCGATTTATTTGCAAAAATACAAGGTGTTGCATTTGAAATAACAAAGTTTTTATGTTAAATAAATCCTTAAAATAGATCACTAATTTTTGGCACCTCTGTATAAATTTAAGGAAGCAATAACATTTTTCAGTAAAGTTTATTCTTTGCCTTTAAACTCAGTACAAGAATTAATTCTGAAAAGTAATGTACAGAGTATTGATAATCAATTCTCTTGTAGCATGCATATTTAAATATCTTTAAATATCTCAAAAACCAATAATTTTAAACATATTTAACCCTTATAATAAATGTCTTTTTTGGACCCGAGAATCCAAAAATGAAATAAAATACCGGGTGTTCCATAAGAAAAAATATAACTTTGATATGGATCTTAGTTCTGACACACCCTGTACATTTCAAAATAATTTTAAATTATGTACATTGACTCCCCACATATACCCATAAAATATTTTGTTTCTACATATTTCCGTTTTCGTATAATCAACCGAGGCGAATGAGGTGCGCCACCCTGTATAGGCCAGTCAAATAAGATCTATTCTAGGGGTCACTTGGAAAAAAGTGTTGGAAAGCTAATTATGGTTTTGGTTTGTTCAGTTGAGTTATTTTTTATTTAGTTGAATGTTCCTCGTGTTTCCTGCTTAGGTCATGATGTATTTTGTTATTTTTTATGTTATTTGTTTTTGTTCTAAAAATATTTAGGGCCGGAATTAAGGTCAATCATACCGTGACAAATTATGCATTTTTTTGAGTGAGATATATTTTTATAAATATACTTTTTAAACTCTTAAGCAGGCAGTATTTAGAATATAGGAAATTCAAATAATTCGTTTTCTGACAGATGGAAATAAATTGTCTGACCGTTTGACACTTAATGTCAAAGGAAGCTAGATAAAATCAAGAAAAATATAAGTCTTCAAATTAAATCTTAAATAACTTAAAAACGATTTATTTTAGGTATAGAAACATGTTTAGTTAAAAAGTAACGAATTGAAAAACCTTTTTATTAGTGAAATAAAAAAGTGGGTTTCCGTTTAAAAAAAATGATTTATGATAATTTTTTAATCGCTCAATTCCATGACAGCTACCGCTGTTATTATATGACATTTGAACAATTTAATTTTTAAAATACATAGCCACATGTCTTCTCTTTATGTCACAGTGGCTGTGGTAATCACTAAATTTGACTCTTAGGCTATACAAATTTTTTTGACAGGTAGTTTTTTTCAACCAAAAATTTTAAATATTGTTTTCTAAAAAACGGTTAATAT
>NW_022145844.1:0-2617 GCF_002938485.1 Sitophilus oryzae
AAAAATAAGTAAAAAAGTTCATATAAATGTATGTCCGAAAATGGTTAGTTTCAGAGATACAGGGTGTAGAAGTTTCATTTCTATTTCGATTTTTTCCAAATAATTTCTGAAGTAACGTCAATATTTGGATGAAAATTGGTGTCTAGGAGTTTTTTGACATGAGAAATTTGATTTTGATATAAATATGACTCCTACTGGTAGAGGGCACCACCTACATGTGTTTTAACTGTTTTGAAGAGTAATAACTTTTTGTCCGTACCTGTATGAAACTACCGAAGAAAAAAATATACATCTCTGTGACTTTTTACGTAAAAAATATCTCTTTGTAAAAATTGCTACGAGCAACCGTTCTGAAGATATTTAGAATGGAAATAGTCAATGCATGTCATTATTGATGAAAAATAAACACGTTGAGTCGATAGTTATTTCACTGAAATAATAAATTTGGGAAATTTTTATTTTTTTAAATTAATCATAAATTTTTCTGCAAAAAAATTATGATAAAACAGTTTCTGTTGAACTTTTGGCACAAAAACTTTCAAATTTATGCTCTCAGTCTAATAACTATTTAGTCAACATGTTTAATTTATGTCAATGATGACAGGTATTGATAATTTCGATTCCAAATACCTCGAAAACCAATACAATAGTAGCGATTTTTACCAAGAGACATTTTTTACGTAAAAAACGTATTTTTTTACTCAGTAGTTTTATACAGATACGGAAGAAAAGTTATTACTTTTCAAACCAATTAAAAAATATCTAGGTGGCGCCCTCTACTAGTAGGAGTCATATTGACATCAAAATCAAATTTCTCATGTCAAAATACTCCAAGACACAAATTTTCATCTAAATATTGAGGTTACTTCAGAAATTATTTGGAAAAAATTGAAATAAAAATGAAACTTCTACACCCTGTATCTCCGAAACTAAGCATTTTCGGACATATATTTATACGAAATTTTTTACTTACTTTTATCTACAGAATATGCTGCCGAAGTTTCCGCAATACAGTTCGGACCACCCTGTATAGTTCCTTTGTAATTTTAGAATTAGGTCCTTGCATGAAGTCCTGTGTCTCAGTCTGTTTCTCCAGTGGATGGTCTGCTTAATTAAATCTAGTGACTACATCAAATTAACTATTTTAAACACAGTTTTTTTATTAGGTAGATTGACTATAATGACGGGAGCTGAAGACTATCTCAAAGAAATTATTAGACTGCAACTGAAGAAGCCCAGAAATTGGAATTGGGAACTGTCAACTTCGAGATCTTCGCCACATATTAGTTTACCGACGATTCAGCTTTATAACTCTAAAGGGAAACTTCTTGGTAAGCATTTACCTCGATTAGTTAATTTTTGTATGTCTTTTTTTTTGACTGACAGGCAAAACGTAAGATAAAACGTTAAGTGTAGCGGAGGCTTTAGTCAAAGAATATATTTTATTTAAAGTCTCTGTTATGCCTAGAAGTGTGTTCTTTTTTATTTTTTCATTTTAGTGTCTTTAAGGTGTCTTAACTAATAACTAATATATATTTTGGTTTGAATGATACTTATTTAAGCCTAAAAGTGCTATTAAACAAAAAAAAAAGATAAATTCAATAAAGTAAAAGGTATGAAGTTAGTGATCTAATTTTAAAATTTAGTTGAAACCAAAGATGATGGTTCCAGTTCAAGACAAAGTTGGAAAAGCTCGGATACTAAAGCTGATAGAACTCAAATTCATCTACAAAAATGCAGAAGCGAGAATCTTGAACAGAAACTGGCAAAAATCAGGTAACTTTTTCCATAATTTCACAGATTTATATTCGAACAAATAATATATACAAGTGTTACTTTACAGGGTGCCCCATTAAGAATAGCTCTCGGCTGTATCTCGGAAAGTATTAGCCGCAGGGCCTACGGAAAAAGATATGTATAACTAAAGGGGCTATGAGAAATTTCTGGAAATTATTTTCAAGTTTGTAAAACGGCCGCTAGAGGGCGCAACTGCTATGGAAAATAAAAAAATACGATTTTTACAGAATTTTGCCTAGATAATGGGTACTATAAATAATAGCTTCATAATCTTTAGTAAATTCTGGATTTTCTCTGTTAGAACCATTTTTCCCTGTCAGCTAAAATAAAGTGGTGGGGGAAGGTTAGATCTGTCTTTATTTAAATGTTAATAACTCCGGACTACTCTCTCTTTCTCTCTCTCTCATCTCTGAATGATCAGAATCCAATAAACGAGAGCTCGTTTAAAAGAGCGTTTCTTACTCTATATTATAGCATAAAAATAATAATAATAAGGTTTTGAACGTAGACGCTAGGGGGCGCTTTCTTACAATTTGACAAACATAGCGCGTTTTTTCAAAAAAATTAAATACAATAGTATGTGTTATTTTAGCTGATAGTAAAGAGTAGTAAAAGCTTAAAAAGTCAGCGAAAAGCGCATCTTGATATCTTCTTTTAAACCGAAGATATTAGCAAAATTATAATAAATACCAAAAAATAAGCCCTTAATTACCTTTTACAGTATCAGTAGCCCTCTTGATTAGGCCCATTCGAACAAAAAAATAAGATAGAAACAGTTAGTTTATTTTAAAATCGACGATAT
This sequence comes from Sitophilus oryzae, assembly GCF_002938485.1. Lineage (NCBI taxonomy): Eukaryota > Metazoa > Arthropoda > Insecta > Coleoptera > Curculionidae > Sitophilus > Sitophilus oryzae. Next base: position 2,600 of record NW_022145844.1, read on the forward strand.
ACCAGAATACCATAATTA
>NW_022145845.1:0-3206 GCF_002938485.1 Sitophilus oryzae
TATTACTATTACTATATTACTATTACTATATTACTATTACTATATTACTATTACTATATTACTATTACTATATTACTATTACTATATTACTATTACTATATTACTATTACTATATTACTATTACTATATTACTATTACAATATTACTGAATCAGAATCATTCTCACATTAGAGGGTAGTTACTTATTAGAAATCTTATCAGATAGTCAAGCAGCCCTAAGTACGATCAACCCAGTAACCATCAATTCGAAGTTGCCCAAAGAGAATCTGAACAAATTAGGCCAACAATAAAACTCCTACTCTTGGTGTCAGCACACCAAGGGATAGAGGGTAATGAAAAAACAAACGATTTAAGAGAAGTGAACAAACACTCTACTAACGGAGCAATTCCCATGTCAAGCTTTTCTACTAATGAGTGAAATTATCTTAAAATATATAATCTAGCTGATCCTGAATATTTTTATAAAAGCTCAGATGTGGATATTCTTTTGGGCGTTGAGATCTTTTCGCAGATCTTTCCACCAGGTTTTCAAAAATATAAAAGTGGTGTATCTTGTGCTATTAATGCCACTCTGGGGTGGATTCTATTTGGTTCAATTAATGCAATCTCAAATGCATCAGTGATAAAGTATGTTACTACCCTTGATCCATCCTTGAATGATTCTATTAAAAAATTCTGGATGGTAGAATTATAGTATATACACAGAAAGTAGTTCTTTTGCCGGAAGAAAATACTTTTGGACAAACTTTCTCTAAGAATGTGACTCGTTTTTCCTTGATTTAACAATCTTCATATTGTCTTCTCAATGAACACCCCAGTAGAATGAACTTGTGTCTAGCCCTAGCAGGCAACTATTAAGCCCGACCAATCACGTTAGAGTTTTTGACAAACACAAATGACTTAACACACTCCAAATAACCACGCTAACCAACCTGATTGGTCAAGCTTAATAGTTGACTGCTAGGGCTAGACACTTCTGTAGAATGAAGGTAACACAGAACTCCTCATGACTAAGTGAGCTGAGACGACAACCACAATCTGGCGAGTTCGAAAATCTGGCAGAAAATATTTGGGCTACTATGCTTAGATCGTAGCATATCCGTCTCAGATACTGGCTTTCGTCGAAGCATTGCGACTGTATGATGAGTTATAACTCAAGAGAGGATTACACAATCTACACTAATATATAAAATCCTTAAGTGACTGACTCACTGATTAATCACGATCCTGCTCAAACCACTCAACGTAAGAAGCACGTAAAAACGGTGTAGAGGGTCGATAAGACGGGATTTTTCGAAATTCCAGTTCCAAGGGGGTGAAACCACCCCTCAAATATTACAATATTTTTTATTAAAAAACCGTCCACTCTCCGAAAAAACGCTTAAACACGTATATTTTATTTTGTTTTTTTACATATTTTAAGATTTTTAAAAAATAATGTATACAGGGTGTTTCGAAAAATCTGGTCATTGATGAATCACGATCCTGCTTAAAGCGCTTGACGTAAAAAGCTGATTTTTGGAAAACGGATTGACTTTAGGGTGTAGAGGTTCGATAAGAAGGGATTTTTCGAAATTCGAATTCTAAGGGGATGAAACCACCCCTCAAATATTAGAGTATTTTTTTATTTAAAAACCGGTGAGTTTTTTTGGAAAAACTCTTAAACACGTATATTTTATTTTGTTGTAATAATAGATTTACATTTGTTAAGATTTTTTAAAATTTATACAGGATGTTTCATAAAATGTGACCATTGGGGGTAGAGGTTCGATAAGGAGGTTTTCTCGATTGTTTTTTCTCATGCTGACATAACTGTGAGAAAATTTTATCCAGTTTGTATGTTAATGGAAATTCTTGCTTTGCTTTATCATCACCATTACAAATGATTAATTCGACGCGAACGAAGTCGCGGTATCTATATAAGTTTAACTGCGTGTAAAATCTTCTCGAAATTCAAATAAAACTGGCTCAACCCGACAACGTTGTAATCCCGTTTTACCTGTCCTAAATCTTCGCCCCAATTTACATACGGAATTAAATCAACGGGTTAATTTTTTTCCGTGAAACAACGGACTCCCGCAGACTGTTTCTCACCCCTTTTCGTAACACTTACCGCAGGGGATGAAACGTTGAAAAATGATCCGCGCTTACGCATACACCGTTTTTTTTTTGTTTTAATTATTGTAGAGAAAGTGTCGCCCTTAGAAACTCACACAGAGTGTCGCACAATATCCGCGTTGGACTCCTTTTTTTCTCGATGGGGTGGTTTTAAAAGTGGTTAAACAGGTTTTACCGCTACGATATTCTCTGTTATATCAAATAAACGGAAGTAAGAATTATTAGAGTTTAAGCATGCGGTAGATCAGGTTTAAAATAAATTTTTAGGGTTTCTAAACTATTAAGAGTTTAAATTTAACATTTAAGTTTCGTTCAGAACCTCGAAATTAGTGGTTTCAATTAGCGTAGGAGATTGTTCCTCTAATTTCAATGTAAGCATTCAAAATAAGTTAAAATTAGTGGTAGTAATTTTCAATTAGTAGGAAAAGTTAACAAACTTTTAACTTTTTCCACTAATTATACTTCAAAATTTGCAAGTAATACCTTTTTGGCCTTTGATTATCATAGGTCTAGAGAAATTTTGGTTAGAAATAAACAATTTATTGTTTAATAACGTAACTAGCGTGTACCCGCGACTTCGTTCGCGTCGAATTAATCATTTGTAATGGTGATGATAAAGCAAAGCAATAATTTCCATTGACATACAAACTGGATAAAATTTTCTCACATTTATGTCAGCACGAGAAAAAACAATACGGCGATATTATTATATAACTTGGTAATATGTGAGGGGTAGTTTCATCTCGTTGGAATTTGACTTTCGAAAAATCCCTTTGCCAAAAACAAGCTTTTTACGCCAAGCAGTTTAAGCAGAATCGTGGTTAATCAATTACCCAACTTTTTTGGAACACCCTGTGTGATTTAAAAAAAATCAAAATATGTAAAAACCCAAATAAATTATGCTGGTCCAAGCGTTTTCCCGCAAGACTAAACGTTTTTTAAATAACAAATATTGTAATATTTGAGGGGCGTTTTCACCCTCTTGGAATTTGAGATTCGAGAAACCCCTCCTTATCGAACCTCTACACCCCACAGCCAATCAGTTTGCCAAAAATCAGCTTTATACGTCAAGCAGTTTAAACAGAATC
>NW_022145846.1:0-6527 GCF_002938485.1 Sitophilus oryzae
TAACAATAAAAAACTATTTAATTGGTATTTAAAATAATTTCAACTCGGACTCTGGTTTTTTAATTTATTTAATCTGATTATATTCAGCGCAACAATATTGATCAGCGCTAATTAACATTGAATAAGGAAAATCACGTCTTGAAAGATTCAAATAATTAATATCCAGGTCAGCAATTTAAAGCTATCTATTATTTTTAACTTTTTTTGTTGTGAATTTGAAATCCCCGTGTACGATCTAATAATATGTGTAATATTAATCGTAGTTAAGTATAAATAAATCAACTTCTACAAACTAGTTTCTATTGCTCTGCATGTTCGAAAGGGTTACCACCATATTACTCCATAATGCACAAATTTATTTTTGTTCAATCTTTTTTATAGCTCTTTGAACAGATCTTCTTATACTTCCGAATGCATTTTGTACTCTCTAATTGTTTTATATTACTCGTTAATTGTTTTTTATTACTCGTTAATTGTTTTTGTACTATTAATGGTGACATTTATTGATTTCAAATGTCCAAAATAATTTTTATTGATTTTCTTTATTTAATGTTAATTAGCGCTGATCAATATTGTTGTGCTGAATATAATCAGATTAAATAAATTAAAAACCAGAGTCTTATTTGAAATTATTTTAAAGAACAATTAAATATTTTTTTATTGTTTTACCCAAAAAAAAAGTATCAAGTGTGGCATATCACTGTACTCAGGAGACCGAGGTCTTTCAAAATCTGAAATAAAAAATGCAGGTCCGTATTTAAAAAAAATAATTTGGCCTCTGTATCTCACAAATTATAAGCTAATTTGAAAATCTAAAAATACCTTTAGATAGCCCTAATAAAGTGGCTATGAGAATGTGTAATTAGTTTTTTGATTTTCTAAAAAATAACGACAGGAAAAAATAAAAATTATTTTCAAAAAAATCCGTTTTTTCCAAAAAACTAAGCAATCCTTGAAATTTTCAAAACTTTTTTGATGGCATCTTGGTGAACATTCTAAAGCGCAACTTTGCCCCAATTTAACTATGTTCGTATCTATTACGGTTACCGAGATACCAATGATCGTACCTGGAATTTGTAGCACCCTGTATAGCGGATGACCTACAATTAATATAATATGAAAAATTATTTTAATAATATTACTCACACAAAATTATAACTTTTGGAAAATGCTAAATACATAATGAGATTAAAACGGAATTATTATTCTTAATCGACTCTATATCTTAAAATCTTTTAATAATCTAGTTTTCAATCTTATTCTTTTCTATTTTTCTCTTAACAGCAATAAATTATTTGAAAATATCTTTACCAAAAAGTACCTACAACTGTAGAAAATCTAAAGTTCCAACTTATTGACTAAAACTACTAAGGAAAGAGTATATGAACGAAATTTGTGAGACCGCAAAGGGGTTTCAATATGGCTGACTAAGTTCCGTCTAATCAATTATGAATTTCTTCTTTAATTTATGAGTTTCGTTATAGCTCCATTTATGTTCCAACTAGCGAAGCTGGTGCGTAAAACTATGCTTGCCACCGTAGTTGAAGCAGGCGGCGTGTTATTACACATTTAAAAAGTTTTATTAGCTTTCTTAGACTTTTTGAAGATATCAAAAGATTTATCTATTTTTTTAGAAGTTTCACAAATTGTGAGAGTGTATTAGAAGTTTCTAGAGAACTACAATATCCAGATCGGAGACAGAGATTTGGACACAGATATCCAGAGATTTGCACATCACTGTTTCATAACGAGATCTATCGATTAAAAATATTTTCAATATGGCGGCACTTCCGGAAATACTGGAAGTTGACAGCAACATTCTTATTACATACTTAAATTCTCTGTAAAATTTTATGAATTTTGATGTTAACACTCTACACCTAATATTAACCGTTTTTGAGAGAAAAAAAATTGTGGAGGAAAAAAACTGCCTGTCAAAAAATCTGGATATCCTAAACGACGAATTTAGTAATTACCACAGCCACTGTGGCATAAAGAGGAGACATGTGGCTATCTACTTTAGAAATTAAATTGTTCGAATGTCATATAATATTGGCCGTAGCTGTCATGGGATTGAGCGATTAAAGATAAATCATGTTTTTTAAATGGAAACCCACTTTTTTATTTCACTGGTGAAAAGGTTTTTTAATTCGTTACTTTTTGATTATACATGTTCCTATACCTAAAATAAATCGTTTTTAAATTATTTAAGATTTAGTATTAAAGCCTATATTTTTTTTTGTTTTTTTATGACTTTAAACGTCACGCGATGTAAAACTATATCTGTCCAAGTCATATTGCTATTAGCTATCACTAAAATACGAGATATATTTTTAAAAATACACTTTATAAAGTCTTACGAGTAGTATTCATAATAAAAAATGTCTATAACTATGTAGGATTTTTTGGGATAGTATTTATAATATACGGAATTAAAATAGTTAGTTTTTTAATAGAAGGAAATAAATTGTCTGATGGTTTGACACTTAATGTTAAATTAAGTTATTAAGGAAGCTAGATGATAAAATCAAGAAAAAATTACGCTTTAAAACTAAATCTTAAATAACTTAAAAACAATTTATTTTAGGTATAGGTTTATGTATAATTATTAAAAAGTAACGAATTCAAAAACATCTCTCGAATGGTTTAAGTCGTATTTGAGCAACAGAAGTCAACTTGTGAGGGTGGATACCACGTTGTCTTCTAGCAAGCCAATAGAATGTGGAGTACCACAAGGCTCAGTACTAGGCCCCATTTTGTTTCTTCTTTTTATTAACGACACTGCTAACATAAACATCAGTGGCAAAATATGTCTTTTTGCCGACGACACTAGCTTCACTTGGAGCAACAAGGACGTCACGGCACTTCATAGGATTATATCAAATGACTTAATCACCATTAAATCTTGGTGCGATTCGAACCTCCTGAGTCTCAACATTTCTAAAACTAAAGCTTTGTCGTATAAAAACTCGCTGCAGCCTTTTGTACTTAACAACACCACCATTGACGTCGTAAAATCTGTAAAATTCTTAGGGCTTGTTGTGGACAATTCTCTGAAATGCGACATGCGTATCGAAGCTTTATCGAAAAAATTGAGCTCTGCCTGTTTTGCATTAAGATCTGTTTTTAAGGAGCTTAACTTGTCAGTGGCTAGAACTGTTTATTATGCACTTTTTGAGTCGCACCTCAGGTATGCCCTTCCATTCTGGGGTACGTGTTGTGCGACTCAATTTGACCGCATTTTCAAGCTCCAGAAGAGAGCTGTTCGATATTCACTGGGACTAAACAGCAGAACTCATTGCCAGGACTTTTTTAAAAAATTAAAAATATTAACTCTTCCTTCCTTATTTATATTTGAATGTATGTATCAGCTTCTCAAGAAAGGCCATCTCACACTTATCCACTCAGGAACGCGGAGCAAGATCTTTATCTACCTACCCCACGCTCAGAGTTAGTTAAAAGTTCAATATTATACAACTCGAAAAAAATGCACAATCACCTGCAATTTGAAATCAAATCCATAACATCATTTTCTTCTTTTCGCAAAGCATTGAACTGTTATTTACTAGACAAGGCTTTCTACGCCGTAAATGAATTATATTTTGATAATCGAATTTGATCTTGTAAACACTGGTCTAATGTTTGCTATTGCTATATTTACCAATGACACTGAAATAAATTTATTTAGAGGTCATTGATATTCACTATAACTAACTAAATATTTTTGAATATTATTATTATTTTTTTTTATTTTTTGACATTGTAAAAATTTATATAAATGTTTATTTTAAACAATAAGACTGACAATATTATTTGTATAATGTTTTGTATTATCTTTTGTTTATTTGTTTGTGTACATTGTTTGTTTACTTTGTTTGTTTACTTTACCTTTGTCTACAAATTGTAATTTTTTTTGACAATAAAGGCATTTTTTTATTTATTTATTTTTACTAGTGAAATAAAAATAGTGGGTTTTCATTTTTAATCGCTCAATTCCATGACAGCTACGGCCAATATTATGACATTCGAACAATTTAGTTTTTGAAATAGATAGCCACATGTCTCCTTCTTATGCCACAGTGGCTGTCGACTAAATTTGTTGTTGGCTATACAGATTTTTTTGACAGGCAGTTTTTTTTCCAAAAATTTTAAATATATTTTTTTTCAAGAACGGTTAATGTTAGGTATACAGATTTTGATATCAAAATTCATAAAATTTTACAGAGAATTTAAGTATGTAATAAAAAAAATGGGGGTACCCATTTAAAATGAGAAAGTTGCTGTCAACTTCCGGTATTTCAGAAAGTGCCGCCATATTGAAAATATTTTTAATCGATTGATCTCGTTGTAAAACAATAGTGTGCAAAAAATCTCCGATATAGATATTGTAGTTCTCTAGAAACTAATGCACGCTCAGCCTTGGACACCCTGTATATTATTGTTATATTATCAATAAAACTAAGTCAAATTTTTATCTCCAGTCCATACGGTATCCTTCAAAAGCCCTAAAACGCTTATAAATTTGATCTTGTTCTTCCATCCACCACCCAAATAAAAAACAAACATGCAAAAATCGACTTACGTGGCGTCACGATGCATCCTCTGAACGGATCACCGGTGAAACCCGGACCGCACGTGCACACCGGGTTGTGATTGACGACGGAACACAGCGCGTTGGGTCCGCACGTGCCCGGGCACGGGTCGCGACACTTTTGGTTGATACATGCGCGCGCGCTCGGACACTCCGGATTGATAGTGCACTCCGGTCGACACGAGGGCGGCTGGCCTACGAAGCCCTCGACGCACGAACAGGCCGGGCTCTCGCCTCGCACTTGGCACACCGCGTTCGCGCCGCACGGGCTCGGCTGGCACGGGTTGACAGGTCGTTCCACTGAAAATAAGGAAGTGAGGTTAGTAACAGTTTCAATTTCTATTTGTTTATTGTGTCATAAATTCTCACATTAACTAATAAAATTTAAGATTTATTTGTTTTATTACGTAACATACTAATCAGTATACAGGGTTGTTCACCACATACGATACGGAGTATTGTAGCTAAACGATTAGATTTTTACAAATTGTAAGTTTTGGGTTCGTTGAAGGACTATTAGAGCTAAAATTTAAAAATAATTTTACAAGATACAAAATGTCCCAAATAAGTGAAAAATATTATAGTTGTATTTTTCTAAATAGAACACCCTGTATATTATTATATTTTTAGATTTTACGATTGAAATAAGGGTAAATTTGATTAAGGTTTATCGCATTTAAACCTTACCATTTTTGAAATATTTTCAATTTTGTGAAATTAAGTAAAAGATTTGAGGCTTCATTTCTCCAAGGGTATCAAAGTTTGTTATACTAAATATATACTAAAGAATATTTTATTGATCAGTTATTGTGCTGCAATAATAAAAATTATACAACTTTATACAGAATGTCCAAAAATTAATATTAAATAATTACTAGCTTTAAACGGCAATAACTAAATTTAATTGCACAATTAAATTGTCTATCAAATTGTATTAAATAATTTTTTACCTATCTCTTCAAGTTTTCGTAGAAAATTCATGTTTTTCTAATTTAGGCCTCATTTATCACTATACCAATGGAATATTGACATTTTAGATTTTTTTTAAAGTAACATATATACAGGTGGTAGAGATAATAATATTACAAGCCGATTTGTTTAAAGGGAAATTAAAACAACTTTTGTTGCACGTCATCAATGACACCATGCGTCGTCTTATGGAGTTTGCTGGTGGTCGTATTATGATGTGCAACCAAAGTTATTTTAATTTCCTTATACAAAAAGTTAACTTATGAAAATTAACGTCTATGTTGTTATAAATAAGCATTCGTCAAAAAATGAAATAAAATTTATAAGGTGCTACTTTTTACCACACTGTCTAATACACATACAAAATTCTTTTTTTTAGTATTTGGAGCAATTATTATTAATCAACGTAAACAGTCAATTAATGTAGTTTGAATACTGGGATTATATTAATTAGTCCTCTTTAACAAAAACTATTTAAACAGTTTTTTTTAATTTTTCAACGAAACAAGCGAACTATATCGACAATATTAGTATCTGGTACTTTTTTAAAAATTTGTTACATTTTTAAAAATAATCTAAAATGCCAATATTCCATGGGTATAGTGGTAAATAAGGTCTAAATTATGAGAAAATGTATTTTCTACGAACATTTGAAGAGATAGGCAAAAATTTGTTTAATACAATTTGATAGACAATTAAATTGTGCGTCTAATTCACGTAAAATATACAGGGTGTGTCATTTAAATTAATCAAGTTATTGCCGTTTAAAGCTAGTAATTATTTAATATAAATTTGTTGACACTCTGTAGCATAATTTTTATTATTGAAGCACAATATCTGATCAATATCAATCTTCAGTAAATATTTAGTATTAAAAACTTTGATACCCTTTGAGAAACGAAGCCTTTTTTTACTGCAATTTCCGAGGCAATTTCACAAAATTGAAAATATTTCAAAAGGTAAGGTT
>NW_022145846.1:6544-83486 GCF_002938485.1 Sitophilus oryzae
TGGGCAAGGATCTTTACACTTTTGATTAATACAGGCAAGATGAGAGGCGCATTCACTATTGCTGACACATTCCGGACGACAGTTTGGTGGGGTACCGATAAAATCTAAAAGACAAGAACAAGATGGCGAGTCTCCGATAGCTTTACATTGAGCATTCGGGCCACAAGGATTTGGTTGACATGGATTGGTCGCTACTACAGGTTCTTCTCCTAAAATGTCATTATTTAATTAATTATAAACTTCTATAAAATATTACTATTTAAATATTACTTATTGGTAAACATCTAGTAAAGGGATCGCCTGTTTGACTTGGTAGACAACTGCAAATAGGATTATGATTAACAACTTGGCATTGTGCATTTAAACCACATGTGCCTGGGCAAGGATCAATGCATTTTTGATTAAGACACGCTTTATTTAGAGCACATTCGGAACTAGTAACGCATTCCGGCCGGCAGGCTGGTGGACTTCCGATAAAACCCGGTACACACGAGCATACCGCTTGGCCATTAATTTCACGACATTGGCTATTGGGACCACATGGCGAAGGTTGGCATGGATTTTTAGGAATCTCAACTGAAATGTAATAGTATAATTAATAAAGATTAAAGTTATGTCGACTTTAATAACTGTACCTGGAATCTTGGAACAAATAACGAAAGCATTTCCTGTGTATCCTGTCAAGCAAGAACAAATTGGAATATGATTAATAACTGCGCATTCAGCATTAGTACCACATGTACCAGGGCAAGGATCTTGACATTTATTTCTAATGCATGTTCGATCTTTTGGACAATCAGCGTTAAGTACACATTCAGGTCTGCATCCACGATAAGGATCTCCTTGATATTCTGGAAGACACGTACAAACCCCATCATTGCATCGAGTATTAACACCACAAGGAGAAGGATTGCACGGATCAGTTTCTACTGGTTCTGGTAATGCAGGTGGTTTAGGAGAACATAAAGTAAACGGATCACCAATATATCCCTCAATACAGGTGCATATTGGTGTGTGATTAATTACAGAGCACTGGGCATTAGTGCCACATGAACCTGGACATGGATCTCTGCACTTCTGTTGTATACAAGCCAAGTTACTGGAGCATTCAGAATTAATAGTACACTCTGGACGACAGTTGGGTGGGCTTCCTATGTATGTTGGTAAGCAGGAACATGACGGATTTCCACCGATATCGCGACATTGACTATTTGGTCCACACGGTGAAGGCAAACAAGGATTTTGGTCATAAATCGGTTTTGCTGGTTCTGGAGGTGGTATGGCATAACATCTCGTAAACGGATCACCCGTAAATCCATTCGTGCAACTACATATAGGGCTATGGTTTACTACTTGACAGTTTGCGTTTAATCCGCACGTTCCAGGACAAGGATCAGTACATTTTTGATTAATACATGCTTTTGTACTGGGGCATTCTGTGCTCACAGTACACTCAGGTCTGCAACCAGGGGGACTACCGATATAATTAGGCAAACAAGAACACACTGCTTGACCGTTTACTTCGCGACATTGACTATTAGGTCCACAAGGTGATGGTTGACAAGGAGTACCTTCATCTTTCGTTACTAAAAGTAAGAAAGTTAAAAAAAAATAATTTTCTTAGTAATAATTCTTACCTTCAGGGGGTATTAAATGACAGAATCGGAATGGATCGCCAGTGAATCTTGGTAGACATGAACAAGACGGTAAATGATTAACAACTTGGCATTCTGCGTTCTGTCCGCAAGTGCCTGGACAAGGGTCTACGCATTTATTTCTCAAGCAAGCTTTATTGGACGGACAGTCGGAATTAATAGTACATTCTGGTCTACAACTTTCGTAGGGATTTCCGATAAATTCAGGTAAGCACGAGCAAGTTCCGGCACCATTTTGTTCTCTACAAACAGCATTTGATCCACATGGCGAAGGTAAGCAAGGTGTGGGCCTTTCAACAGGTATAGGTTTCACTGTAAATTGTACATCTGTTTTATAATACCGATCCAAAATATTAAAAAAAAAATGGTGTGCACTATGTGCGCATATTTGAAGTGAAACTTCTTACTAACAACTATTAAATTGGAAGATTTGAAGGATATCTTTTTTGAATACTTTTTATAAACTTCAAAAAAAAACAGAGTTAATATAAAACCGTATATATAGCTGTGACCGTTAAACCAAAATACTACTACATCTATATCTCTAACTACTAGTAACTGCTTCTAACCAACAATTTGTTTTGTGTGATCTGTGATCTGTTTTTGTTTAAATGTTTTGTTCATGTTGGCGATTTATTTTTAAGTTAATGTTAATCGTTAGACAACCAGTAAACTCGTAGAATATGTATTTCTTTTGCATAATCAATATTGTCACTCTAAATTTTACATAACCAAATTGTTACTCTAAATCGCTATCTAGAGTTACTAACTCTAAATTCTAATTCTGAGCTGCCAAATGAGCTAGAGGCTTTACATAGACCGTTATTAATAAGCTACAAAGTTATCGATGAAAATGTGCATGAAATCAAGGCTGATATAGTAAGTATCAAGTTTATTATAGTGATTTTCTTAGCAGCGTATGGCACAGATCGTTGCCACAAGCTTATTTTTCATCCCGAGATAGCGGGGTTAAATTGTTTTACAAAGGGGTAGATCTACCCCGAATGGGGTAGCTGTGGCAACACTGCCGCTATCACTTTTCTTCTCGCTAGCTTAAAGAAGTTTCACTTCAAAAATACGTTTTAATTATATTTACTTTAAGAATGAAAAGTGTTATTGTTTATTAAAAATATTACTGTATATTAATGTAAAGTACCTTCTAAAGAGCAGATAGTAAATGGATCTCCAGTAAATCCAGGTAAACATACACAATTAGAGGTATGACTAATAACTCGACATTCGGTGTTTTGTCCGCAAGTTCCTGGACACGGGTCTTTGCATTTTTGATTTATACACGCCAAATGATTGGGGCATTCACTATTGCTGACACACTCTGGTTTGCAATTGGGCGGTTGTCCAATATAATTTTCCAAACAAGAACACGATGGAGATCCGTTTATTTCTCGACACTGCGCGTTTGGACCACACGGAGAAGGATTACAAGGATTCTTGTATTCGACTGGTACTTGTTCTAAAATGGTTATGTTTGTTAGTTTAGAATTATTCTTGTTAGAGTTTGTCTTACGAATTTGTGTGCATCTAATGAATGGATCGCCAGTGAATCCGTTGGAACAAGTGCATATCGGATTATGATTAATCACTTGACATTGGGCGTTTATGCCGCAGGTGCCTGGACATGGATCAATACACTTTTGATTAATACAGGCTTGATTTAGGGGACATTCGGAACTAGTTACGCATTCGGGTCTACATGTAGGTGGTGATCCGATGAAGTTTGGTACACAAGAACAAACAGCTTGTCCATTTATCTCACGACATTGACTATTTGGTCCACATGGTGATGGATTACATGGGTTTTTAGGTGCTTCGGCTAAAACGTTTATAAGTAAGGAAAAAATTCTTTTAAATGTCTTAATGAAAAACTAAATAGAATCCGCCAAAAAGTTTGCAATAAATTGTGTGTTTATTATCAAGTAAAAACCCTATGTTGAATTAGATCAGCAAGCTCAATAACGTATATTATGTATGTAAATCCAGTAACGCAGGCACTTTACATATACATATACAGGGTGGTCCGAACTGTATTCCGGAAACTTTGGCAGCATATTCTGCAGAGAAAAATAAGTAAAGAAGTTCGTATAAATGTATGTATGTCTAAAAATGCGTAGTTTCGGAGATACAGGGAGTAGAAGTTTTATTTTTATTTCGATTTTTTTTCCAAATAATTTCTGAAGTAACGTCAATATTTGGATGAACATTAGTGTCTGAGGTTTTTGACATGAGAAATTTGATTTTGATGTTGATATGACTCCTAGTTGTAGAGGGCGCCACCTACATATTTTTAACTGGTTTGATTTGGTTTGGTTTAATTTAAGACTAACAACTTTTAGTCCGTAACTGTATAAAACTACTGAGTAAAAAATATACATTTACGACGTTTTTTTCTTAAAAAAGGTCTCTTAGTAAAAATCGCTACGAGTAACGGTTCTCGAGAAAAATTTATCAATACCTGTCATAATTGACATAAGTTAAACATGTTGACTAAATAGTTATTAGACTGAAATAATAAATTTGAAATATTTTTGTAATAAAAGTTCAATAGAAACTGTTTTATCAACGTTTTTTTCGATAAAAAATTATGGTTAATTTAAGAAAATAAAAAGTTCCCAAATTTATCATTTCAGTCAAATAACTATCTACTCATCATGTTTATTTCTTGTCAATAATGACATGTATTTACTATTTCCATTCTCAATATCTTGAGAACGGTTGTAGAGATTTTTACCAAGAGACATTTATTACGTAAAAAAATCACGGAAATGTACATTTTTTCAGGTGTTTTATACAGGTACGGACGAGAAATTATTACTCTTCAAAACAGTTAAAACACATATCGGTGGCGCCCTCTACAAGTTGGAGTCATATTGATATCAAAATCAAATTTCTCATGTGAAAAAACTTCCAGACACCAATTTTGATCCAAATATTGACGTTACTTCAGAAATTATTTGGAAAAAATCGAAATAAAAATGAAATTTCTATACTCTGTATCTCCGAAACTAAGTATTTTAGGACATACATTTATATGAAGTTTTTTACTTATTTTTATCTGCAGAATATGGTGCCAAAGTTTCCGGAATACAGTTGGGACCACCCTGTATAAGTGGTGGGTTGAAGAAAATGTGAAATTTTATCAAAAATGTTGAAAGCTACCACAAAAGTAACTACCTAATGATATTTTGCATTAAAAATCTATTGAATAATAACATCGGGAAGAAAAAATTAAAAAAGTAAATTATTATTATCCTAAAAACTGTAAGTTTTAAAATATAATTCCGATCTTGTAACTTATATTGTAATTTTTACTATTTGTTGTAAACTTTTTGCCGGTCACTATTATATCAAATTTTCTCTTACGTGGAATCCGTGAACAAATCACAAAGGCATTTCCTGTATATCCGTCAATGCATGAACACATAGGAATATGGTTTATTACAGAGCATACAGTATTAGTTCCACAGGTTCCAGGACAAGGGTCAACACACTTATTTCTGATACAGGCTCTGTCCCGTGGACAGTCACTGTTTAAGACACATTCTGGCCTACATCCTCTGTAAGGATCACCCTGATATTCAGGCAAACATGTACATATTCCATTGGCACATTGAGCATTGGATCCGCATGGAGATGGATTACATGGATCAGTTTCGACAGGTTTTGGAGCCTCGGGAGGTTTAAGGACACAATTAACAAACGGATCACCGGTGTATCCGTCTGGACAACTACAAATCGGTGTGTGATTTATTACAGAACATTGAGCGCCGAATCCACAAGAGCCTGGACAAGGGTCTGAGCATTTTTGTCTAATGCAGGCTAAGTTACTAGAGCATTCTTGATTGATCACGCATTCGGGTCTACAGTTGGGTGGATTTCCAATGAATGTAGGCAAACATCTGCATATGGGGGATCCCTGTACATTCTGACACTCTGCGTTAGGACCACAAGGTGATGGTATGCATGGGTTAACTTCTTCAATTATAGTTGGTGTGGGAGCTAAAAGGGTGAATTTGAAAATATCTGATTGAAGGAAATCTATCTATGGAAATTATAGTGTTTACAGTAGAAACCCCGCAATTTACAGGATGTTTCAAAATTGAATGCTGTATTTTTGTTAATTTGTCACTTGTTTCACAAAATTCTAAAATGTAAATATTCTATTTTACCTTGATTAATAATCATAAATAAAGTCTGAATTTACGGTAATTATTGCATAAACGGTTTTCGGCTATTTTTGGATTATATGGAAAAATAATTATATACTCACATTCTATTATCCTAAGGGATTAAAAATATACTGGGGGAGGAGTAATTATATTTTCAGGTCGTTGTAGTTTAATTGATAACAGATTGGAATTTGATAATAGAAATTTCCTTTGTGTAAAATATGTGCCTACATAATTTCAGTAAACAATTTTATTAACAAGTCATGTAACTTTAATAAATCTGTCTTCACGACTAATTTGCTTTAGAAAAAAATTACATGATTATAATCTAATGGTTAAAGAAAAAAGAAACAATTTAATTACAATAGTATCTTATGCTTAAGAAATAAAGTTACAAGTAATGGAACTAAAGTTCGGGTGAAAAAAAAAACAAACTGATTATCATATACTGACATATTATGAAGTATAAAATTTGTTTATACGACTAATTTGCTTATAGTGGTTTAAGTACAATGTTCTATATGTTCTTAAAAATTACAATATTCCTTTATGTTTAAGGCATACATTTGCAATTAATTGGACCAAATCAAGTCTGGGTGGAAAAATGAAGTTAGTATCATGTATTGACAAATTATGAAGCGTCTAAACGAAATCTCAACTACAGCGAGACTTTACTACCTACTTTTATACTTCCCGGTCCCGTAAGATTGTTTGGTTGAAAAAATACTTAAAGAAACACAATTTCTCTCCTCCCCCAGTATATTTGCAATCTCTAATTACTAAAATAAAAAATTAAAAGCAACGAAAGAAAAATGGAAGGACAGTAGAATGTGAGTATAATATACATTTTTTTCCATATAATCCAAAAATAGCCGAAAACCGTATATGCAACTGTTACCGAATTTACAAGAAACGAAAGAGTTAGCAATACAATTTGATAGAAAATTATGATCAACTTCTGATGTTAGTAAAATTTACAGAGTGTACCATTTAAATCAAACAAGTATATAGTGCTTTTTAAAGCTAGTAATTATTTAGAATTAATCTACATTCGGAACCTCGAAATTAGTGGTTTTTATTAGCGTCAAAATTTGTTCCTCTAACAACGTCAAAATTAATGGTAGTAACTTTCAATTAGTAGAAAAAAGTTAACAAACTTTTAACTTTTGCCACTAACCATACTTTAATCTGCGAGGAATGCCATTTTGGTCTTTAATTATCATCCTTCAAGAGAAATTGTGGTTAGAAATCAAAAGTTTATTGTTTTATAAGCAAAATATTAGGCTTTCTCTATAGATAGAACTGACTTCCTGTTACTAGTATATTATATTAATTTTAATTGTGTATTTAGACATTGTGAATGAGCGTAAACTAAAAAATATAATTGAGACCACTAATTTATTCCACTAATTTCGAGATTCTGAATGAAGCTTTAATTTTTGACACCCTATCTAAACTAGTAGGTACTATTTTTATTATTGCAGCACAATGTTTAAAGAAAAACTCTAGTTTCAGTGCATAATTTGATTTCAATAACTTAACTTTAATAAGCCAAGAGAAATGAAGCTTTAAAATAGTTTCTGTCTTCACACAAATTGTAAATATTTAAAAAGATGTTATGGTTATGTAAGGTAAATGTTGAAACAAAATGTATCTTTATCTTAATCTTAGAAACCAAAAATTTAATAATATACAAGGCGTGTATATATTTAATATTTTTATTTATTTGGCACTCTGTATCTTTTGAAAATAATTCTAAATTGTAGCTCTACTGGTCCTTGAAAGACCTAAGACTTATAAAAAAAAATTAATCTTTTAGCTCCGGATCGAATAATATGAATGGTCCTGTGTAATTGGTTCTATTTAAAATAACCAAATTGGCAGCTACTTCCGGTTATACTAAAAGTGCCAGTAAGACAAAAATATTTTAAAAAGTATATCTTAAAATATATCCAGTTTAGTTTACTACCATTGACAATGTCTAAAAATACAATTAAAATTAATAGAATACCTAGAAACAGCTTGCGGTAGTCAGTTGTATCGTTGTATCCATAGAAAAAGCTTAATAATTAGCTTATAAAACAATAAACTTTTATTTCTAACCACAGTTTTTTTAACGGATGATAATTAAAAGCCAAAATGGCATTACACGCAAATTCTGAATTATCTCTGTTTTGAAGTATAATTAGTGGAAAAGTTAACTACTGTAGAAATTTTAAAACATTTTCCGATGCACGTCATCAATCACATCGAAATTGACACTAAAGCCTACAAACCTGAGTAAATGAAATTTTAGCAAAAATGTTTAAATTTGTTGACTAATTTAAGATACCAAGCAGCTCTTATTATACTTTATAGAGCAAATGATTGTAACATATATTTTATTTACATTAAAGCTGCAAAAATTAGTGTAAACGGATTTTTATTATCGCCTTGTTGGTCACATTGCGCCATGTTCAGCAATGTTGTCGTGTATTATTTGAAAATTAGCCTAGTGTCAGTCATTATTTTGTATAATATCGTGTTGTTGAATTTTTGGGAGTAATTCTCGTTTTTTGCCGTTTTTCATAGTTTTTTTTTCTTAAATCGTACTTCTAAGCACAAACAGTTCTTTTAAGAACTAAATTTTTGAGATTTTTTTTGCATTTTTTGAAATTGTGGAATGAAAATATGCCGAAGCCTTTAAACAGTCGAAGCAAAGCGCTTGTCGCTTCCCTGAGATCCTTTATTATCCTTGAATGCAGACAGAGAAGTAAGTTTGATTGGTGCACATTATACCACTTTCAAGTTATTTCTACTTATTTCAATTTGTAGCGAGTACCTGCTGCCTTAAAGAAATATATAAAAATTATATACTAAATATATTGTTTGTCACTTTTAAATTAAGATTCATCTCATAAATCCATCACAATCTGGCAGCGCTGTCGCCATCGCTTGTCACTCAAAGTTGATGACATGCATCGGAAAATGTTTTAAAATTTCTATAGTTAGAGTTCTTAAGCTTCATTCAGAACCTCCCAATTAGTGAAATAAATTAGTGGTTTCAATTACACTTTATACTATTTAGTTTACGATTATTTAAAATGTCTAAAAAACACAATTAAAATTAATAATATATCCTAGCAACAGCTTGCAGTAATCTGTTGTATCCATAGAAAAAGCATAATATTTAGCTTATAAAACAATAAACTTGTGACTGACCAATTGCAATAGACTTGTGTGACCAACATTTTTCTTGACGGGTGAAAATCAAGGACCAAAATAACATTCCTCGCAAATTTTGAAGTATAATTAGTGGAAAAGTCGAAAGTTTGTTAACTTTTGCAACTAGTTGAGAATTACTACTACTAATTATGATGTTCTGAATGCTTACATTAAGATTAGGTGGACAAACTTCTACGCTAATTGAAACTACTAATTTATTCCACTGATTTTGAGGTTCCCAATGAAGCTTTAGTGATACTCTAATGTGTCTACTAGTTAAAGTTTCTACTAACTGAAAATTACTACCACTTATTTTGACGTTCTGAATGCTCACATTGAAATTAAAGGAACAAACTTCTACGCCAATTGAAACCATTTCAGGTTCTGAATGAAACTTTAGAACCAAATCTACCGGGAAATTTATTTTCGTGGATTCTGAATCCAATGGCTTTTTAGAATAGTATTTAACTAATAATTAAGAAAGAATATTTTGTTCTTTCATCTCAATTCAAATTCTTTCAAATCAACAAATAAAGTTAAAAATCTCACTTGCCAAAAATCTTCTGATTATTTAGGTTATAAACATTCTCATAATTTAAAAATTAAAGGGGCTTGAGTTAGTAACTAAATAAAATTCCTAAATATTAGAATTCCATTCTGAAACATCCTGCATAATTATAGGTATGTCGATTGACACATTCAATTTACACTTACGCGGAATTGGGTAACACCTAGTGAATGGATCGCCTGTATGACCCGACAGACAACTACAAATGGGGCTGTGGTTCACTACGTTACACTGAGTGTTCAGGCCGCAAGTTCCAGGGCAGGGATCGGTACATTTCTGATTGATGCACGCTTTGTTCTGAGCACATTCAGAGCTCACCGTACATTCCGGTCTGCAGTTTGGCGGATTGCCGATGTAATCCGGCAAGCAGGAACACACCGCTTGCTTATTAATTTCACGGCATTGGCTATTCGGTCCACAAGGAGATGGTTGGCAAGGATTCTTTGGCTCATCTTTGGCTACGACTGCTGTTTATAAAAGTGGTAATTTGAGTGATGTAGGTGGTTATTTCATGATTTGTTTATGCTGTGTTATAATATAAATTTTGTAGCTTATGTTATGGTTAGAATTAAGAAAAAAATATATACAGGGTGATTTACGGCGGACGATAGGTTAGACGTGTACGAAGAAGGGTGATTTTTTTTGATTGTGTATTCTTACATAAATGATCCTGCTCCACTGGCATACGCTATTCAGCGTTATTGTGTTACCGATTAAATTGAAAAGTAGTAGCATCATCGTTTAAATATAGAACACCTGGTATGTTATTACATTTATGAAAACTAGTTTCATTTCTCCATATTTTTTCTGTATGTTTTCCTATACCTATCTCTAATAATTTTTGAGATAAATATAATGCATGTGTAATTTTGACAAAAAAATAGATCTTAAAAAAAGGTAAAATTTGTACCTTATCATCGAAAAAAGGCGTCCAGTTAGCTGTGAAATGATGATCGATGCCATTTGCCATATAAATTTACATATAAAATTACAGCGATCTTCATTTCATAGCCATCGCTGACGCCGTTTTTTTCGATTAGGATAGGTTTGGCTGTAATAATACAATAGATTATGTTTTAACGGACAGCTAGTATTTTCGCTCTGTACAAAGTCAATTGGATATTATTCAGGAAGGTAAAAAAATATCTTTGATATTTTTAATTTAACCCTTTATGTATAACAGGGTGGCGCTTCTCATACGCCGCGGAAGCTCCAATGAGAACGGTAGTTTATATCGAAATGAAATTTTGGCAGCATATGTAGTTTAACTGAAAGCATTTTATAAAAATATATAGAATTATACAGGGTGTCTCCAAAAAAAGTTACACATCAAAGTTGTGTTTTTTCTAATGGAACACCCTATATATTAATTGATTTTCGGATTCTAGAAAAAAAAAAATAAAGGTGAGTTTTATTAAAGAAGCATATACCTAAAAACTAAGGATTTTGACATATTTCACATTTTGCGAAAATGAAGAGTAAATTTTAAATTTCGATAATAGCTACCTAAATTTTAGTTGACCTTGTATAGCCTGATATTTAATTACAGTAACCATTGTATGTTAAACCAGATTGAAATTTGACCCGAAAAGTTATACAGGGTTAGACAAAATTAATATGGAACATTAGTCACTTTTAAAAGCAAGTTACTTTTTATTTTAAATGGAACACCCAGTATATTTTTCCGGTGTTCAATGGGGAATTATATATCTTCAAAATATTTTTTAGGTTGCCTACCCCTCAGATAAAGATTTTCCTAGATATTTTGGTTTTATGATTTTGCGTCAGTAGATCTTTATTATTTCAAAAATCTAGGTGGCTGTGTGTGATACACCTGTTGTTAAATTAATTAATTGTAGAGTAAAATACTCAACGGTAATAAAAAGATGATTATTACAGAATTAAAACTATATATAAACCCTATAATTATGTGACAAAAATTAACTAGATGAAATCAAATGCTCAAAATGCTCCTTTCCTGTTAACTGCATAAAATGATTACAGTTGAGGGTTGGAACCTTTGGTGTTACACAGCAAAATATAAACACTAAATCACCACAATACACCAAAACACTTTTACTTTTACACTGGTTTCGCTAACCATGTTAGCATCATCAGCAGATGATTATAAACTGGAGAAGAGTTTATAATCATCTGCTGATGATGCTGACATGGTTAGCGAAACGCGCGTCCAGTGTAAAAGTAAAAGTGTTTTGGTGTATTGTGGTGATCTAGTGTTTTTATAAAATTATTGTCTTTTCAAAAGGATCTTTTTATTTTAAAAGGCGTATGTGGAGTTCTACCTCGAAAAGCAGCTACAATCATTTCTCTCATGTTGTCGACAATAGAGTTTTGTAAACACTGTCTTTAACACTCGCTTTAACATATCCCCATTAAAAAACCCGGACTAGATAAAATCAAGAGCATTTAAGCGTTCTATTAATTGGCGAATGCACACTGCATTCACCAACTAATAGAATCATATCAATTCTTTCTGATGTAGGATAAGTTTGCATTTTCGGCAAATTTCTGAGATTTTTTTTTGTTTTAACCGACACAAAATGATAACTAGTTGTTAAAGTTGGACTAATTAGACAGCTATGTTGAAGTAACGTCAGAGGTATCACAACCACCTAGATTTTATGAAATAATAAAGATCTACTCAGATCATCACATGTAAATGAAAATATCTAGGAAAACCTTTGTTTGAGGGCTAGGCAACCTTAATAGTAATTTGAAGAGACATGAATTCTCCATTGAATATCGGAATAATATACTGGGTGTTCCATTTAAAATAAAAGAGTAACATACTTTTAAAGGCGACCAACGTTCAATATTAATTTTGTCTCACCCTGTATAACTTTTTATACCAAGTTTTAATTTGATATAAAGTACAATAGTTAATTTAACTACATATTAGGCTATACCCGGTAAATTCCAATTTAGATAGCTTTTAATGTATTTTAAAAATTGTTTTTTATTTCTAGAAAATGCTAAATATGTCAAAAACCTTACATTTTAGTCATATACTTCTCTTATAAAACTCACCTTTATTTTTCTCACAGAATTCGAAAATCAATTACTATATAGGGTGTTCCATTACAAAAACACAACTTTGATATGTAACTTTTTTTGGAGACATCCTGTAGAACTTTCTATATTTTTAAAAAGTGGTCTGAATACATTTGCTCACAAATTTTCATTTCAATACAAACTGTCGTTCTCTTTGGACCCTCCGCGGCGTATGAGAAGCGTCACCCTGTATACATATAGTATACCTAATCTGTGATAGTATTCTCTGAGACAATGAAACTCTTTTAGTATCAACACTGAATCATTGCGTACCAGATTCAAACAAAACTGCATTAATGTAAGAACCCAAATATTCAAAAAAAATCTTATCACCGGTTCTGCATAAACGCCTAACCTACCATCACCATGAATAACCCTGTACACGAGTTTAAAATATAAATGATTGCTTACGTTCTGGAGGTTGCAAAGAACAATAATTGAACGGGTTGCCGGTATATCCAGGTAAACAGTAACAGTTAGGTAGATGATTAATTACTGAACATTCTGCATTGGATCCACACGTTCCCGGGCAAGGATCCTTGCACTTATTCGAAATGCAAGCTTTATTGGAGGGACAGTCGGAATTTAAAACGCATTCTGGCCTGCATCCTTCGTACGGGTTTCCTATATAATCTGGCAAACACGTGCAAGAGCCAGCGTTATTATGTTCTTTACAGATGGCGTTTGCTCCACAAGGCGACGGAACACAAGGGTTGATAATTTCGGGTGGTGGGGCTATAATATAATTTGACATGATTTACTAACCCATTAATTGTATTAGCTTGTTAAGCATTTATTAGTTATAGCATATAATAAAAAGCAAAAACTTAATAAAAAAGGCTTACGCGGTGGTAGAGCGCATGATGTGAACGGGTTTCCTGTAAATCCTTCTAGACAATAGCATTCCGGAATGTGATTAACAACTCTGCAGTTAGCATTTGTACCACACACTCCGGGGCATGGATCTTTACATTTTTCGTTTATACAGGCGAGATTAAAGGAACAATCGCTATTACTGACGCATTCCGGTCGACAATTTGGAGGCGAATTTATGTAACCCGGCAGGCAAGAACAAACTTCTTGTCCATTTATTGCTTTACATTCTGAAAATGGACCGCACGGAGAAGGTTGGCATGGTGTTTTTTGTACTTCTATTGGTTGCTCTTCTAAAAAAATAATTCATAAAAATGTAACTTTATTATATAAATGTGATATTAAAGTAGTCTTACGGATTAAAACACATTGTGTGAATGGATTTCCGGTATATCGCGAAGGACAACTACAGATTGGATTATGATTAACAACGTGACAAAGCGCTCCAATACCACAAGTGCCGGGACATGGATCGATACATTGTTTGTTTACACAGGCTTTGCTCAGGGGGCAGTCGGAACTTAAAACACATTCAGGGCGACACGAAGGAGGACTGCCGAAGAATCCAGGCACACAAGAGCAAACAGCTTGTTGATTGATCTCTCTACATTGGCTATTAGGGCCACATGGTGACGGATTGCATGGATTTTGTAAGATAATTTCTATTAAAAATAATAAAATTAATTTTTAAGTTGTTTACGGTCTAAACTATTAATAAATTACCTTGAACTTTTGAACAGAATGTAAAAGCATTTCCTGTATACCCTTCTAGGCACGTACACATAGGAATGTGATTGGTAACGATACATTGCGCGTTGGTACCACAGGTACCTGGACAAGGATCTTGACACTTGTTTCGAATACAAGCTCGACTTCGGTCACAGTCACTATTTAAAACACACTCAGGCCTGCAGCCTCTGTAAGGGTCTCCGTAGTATTCAGGAAGGCAAGTGCAAATGCCGTTGTTGCAATTGGCATTGGGTCCACAAGGTGTAGGATTACATGGATCAGCTAAAGTAGGTTCCGGGATTTTCGGTGGTTTTGGTAAACAGTAAGTAAATGGATCACCGGTAAACCCGTCAATGCAGGTACAAGTAGGAATGTGGTTAAATACGGAACATTTAGCATTGCTTCCACATGAACCTGGGCAAGGGTCTGAGCATTTTTGTTGGATGCAAGCCAAATTACTTGAACATTCTGAATTGATTGTACATTCTGGCCTACAATTTGGTGGTGCACCAAAGAAATTAGGCAAACAGGTACAAGAAGGAAGCTGATTAAGATCTCTGCATTGACTATTGGGTCCACATGGAGACGGGACACAAGGATTGACATAATCCTGGACAGGTTGTACAGGGGGTAATGCTAAAATCAATATGATTGAAGTAATTTTTATGAAAAACTATAAATGTACTTACGTGGTATCGAGAAACATTTAGTAAACGGATCACCAGTATATGTCGGAATGCAAGTACATATTGGACTGTGGTTTATAACATTGCATTTAGCATTTATACCGCAAACACCAGGACAAGGATCTGTACATTTCTGATTGATACAGGCTTTGTTTTGTGAACATTCAGAGCTTACGGTACATTCAGGTCTACAATTTGGTGGTTGGCCTACGTAATTTATTAAACAGGAACATACACCTTGCCCATTTATTTCACGACATTGACTGTTAGGACCACAAGGTGATGGATTACATGGGTCTTGAGGTTTCTGTACCACTTCAATGGCTAGAAATTTATTATGGTTATCTTTTAACCTCAAAATATATTTAACATTACCTTGTATCAAACTGCAATATGCGAAAGGATCTCCTGAATAACCTGGTAAGCAAGTACATTGAGGCAGATGGTTTTGGACATGGCATTGTGCATTTTGACCACATATTCCCGGACATGGATCTTTACATTTATTATTAATACAAGCTTTATCAGGTGAACAGTCTGAATTTACGGTGCACTCAGGTCGACAACCCTCATATGGATTACCGATATAATCTTGAATACATGAACAAGATCCTGCGTTGTTTTGTGCTTTACAGATTGCATTAGGTCCACAAGGTGATGGTGAACAAGGACTTATTATATCTTTTGGCGGTGGTACTGTAATAAATGTTTTAAAATTATATACAGAAATATTAAGACTCTTTTTTGAGTGAAAATAAAAAATAACTTACATGGAGGAGGTGAACACGAAATAAATGGATTTCCAACATAATTAGATATACATATGCAATTGGGAGTGTGACTAACTACTCTACACTCTGCGTTTTGTCCACATACTCCAGGACAAGGATCGATACATTTCTGTTGTATACATGCCAATTGGCTCGAACATTCGCTATTACTAATACATTCAGGACGACAATTAGGTGGAGATCCAATAAAACCATTTAAGCATGTGCATGCTGGTGAACCGTTAATATCTTTGCATTCGGAATTTGGTCCGCAAGGAGACGGTTGGCAAACATTAACAATTACAGGTTCCTCTAACGCTGAAAATATTAAATATGAATGAAATAAAGAATAAAAATAAAGAATAAAAATAAAGATAAAATAATTACGTTTTAATGTGCATCGGACAAATGGATCACCGATATAGTTTTGTAAGCAACTACAGATAGGATTGTGATTCACCACTTTGCAATTTGCATTTAAACCGCAGGTTCCAGGACACGGATCCATACACTTCTGGTTAACACAAGCTTTGTCTAAGCTGCATTCTGAACTGGTTATGCATTCGGGCCTGCAAGTTGGGGGGCTTCCTATATAGTTAGGAACGCAGGAGCATACTGCTTGTCCATTAATTTCTCTACATTGACTGTTGGGCCCACACGGCGATGGGTTGCATGGATTGCTAATAACCGGTTTTGGAATGACGTTACAATATATAAAGGCATTTCCGGTATAGCCATATGTGCACGTACATATAGGTATATGGTTTGTGACGGTGCATTCAGCATTTTGTCCACAGGTTCCTGGACAGGGATTGACACACTTTCTTCTAATGCACGCTTTATCTCTAGAACAGTCACTATTTAGAATACATTCCGGTCTGCATTCCCTGTATGGATCTCCTTGATAATCCGGTAAACAGCTGCAAATGCCATCTTTGCATTGAGCGTTAGGACCACAAGGTGATGGATTACATGGATCAGTTTCTATAGGCTCTGGAATTTCAGGTGGTTTTGGCGAACAGTAAGTAAATGGATCACCAACGTAATCCGGAAGGCAAGTACATATTGGTGTGTGGTTTATGACGAAGCATTGAGCGCTCACGCCACATGAACCTGGACAGGGATCTTTACACTTTTCATTGATGCAAGCTAAGTTACTTGGACATTCAGAGTTGATGACACATTCAGGTTTACAATTTGGCGGGCTTCCAAAATATTCAGGTAAACATGTACAAGATGGAGAGTTGCCAATATTTCTGCAGATAGCATTCGGTCCACATGGAGAAGGAACACACGGATCTCTTATTGGTTCAATTACCGCTGTTTGAGGTGGGGCTACAATTTGATGAAAAGCATTATGAGTTTATGGTATTTATTCATATATGTAGCCATATTTAACTTACGTGGAATGACGTAGCACCTTGTGAAAGGATCACCGGTATAACTATTTTTACAACTACATATTGGACTGTGATTAATGACTTGACAATTAGAATTTAGGCCACACGTTCCTGGACATGGATCAATGCATTTTTGACTGATACATGCTTTATCCATAGAACATTCAGAACTGACTGTGCACTCTGGTCTACATCCTGGTGGACTACCAATATAATTTGGTAAACATGAACAAACAGCTTGACCGTTCACTTCTCGACACTGGCTGTTAGATCCACAAGGACTAGGTTGGCAAGGATTTTGAGGAACAATTTCAGTAATGGCTGGAAATTTATTTCATTAATTAAGATTTCTAAAACTGATATTCTTCAAACTTACGTTCTTGTAATATAATATGGCAGTATCTAAATGGATCTCCTGTATAGCCAGGGTTGCATGTGCACGCTGGCAAGTGGTTGATTACCTGGCAATTAGAGTTTTGTCCGCAAGTTCCTGGACAAGGGTCTTTACATTTATTATTTATGCAGGCCTTGTTTGATGTACAGTCTGAGTTAATAGTACATTCTGGACGACAGCCTTCGTACGGATTTCCAATGAACTCTGCTAAGCATACGCAAGCGCCAGCTTTATTTTGAATGCGACATTCGGCATTGGCGCCGCAAGGTGATGGATTACATGGATTCATATTTTCAATTGGTTCTTGTAGCGGAATAATATTACATGAAGTAAATGGATTTCCTGTATAACCGGTAATACAGTGACAATTCGCAGCATGACTTATAACTTTACACTCAGCGTTTTGGCCGCATGAGCCTGGACATGGATCTTTACACTTTTGATTAATGCATGCTAAGTGAGATGGACACTCGCTATTACTGACACATTCAGGACGACAACTTGGTGGAACACCAATAAATTCTGGTAAGCAAGAACATGATGGGGATCCATTTATATCCTTACATTGCGAATTTGGGCCACATGGTGATGGCTGACAAGGGTTTATAGTCAGAGGAGGTTCTTCTAAGGCTAAAAATAATAAATATTTGAAAATTCGTTAATTCAAAAGTTTTATTTCTTCTTACGTATAGGACGACACCTAATAAATGGATCTCCAGTTTGTCCGTTTGAGCAGGTGCAAATTGGGTTGTGATTGACAACTTGGCATTTAGCGCCAATCCCGCAAGTACCAGGACAAGGGTCTACACATTTTTGATTGAGACAAGCTCTATTTAAAGCACAGTCAGCACTGGTAGTACATTCTGGTCTGCAAGTAGGTGGACTGCCAACATAATTGGGTAAGCAAGAGCATACTGCTTGCTGATTAATTACCCTGCACTGACTATTTGCTCCGCAAGGCGATGGAGAGCACGGATTTACAACAGGCGGAGCTATAAAATATATATGCAAATTTTATTATTGAAGTTATTCAAAAAAATATAGATGCAAGGTTTTTATAATTACCTATTACTTCAGAACAGCGTATAAAAGCGTTGCCGCTAAAACCAGGAGGACACGAACATGTAGGAATATGGTCGAATATTGTGCAAATTGCATTAATTCCGCACGTTCCAGGACAAGGATCTGTGCATTTATTTCTAATACAGGCTTGGTTTCTTGAACAGTCATTGCTAATGATGCACTCAGGTCTACATCCCTGATAAGGATCGCCTTGATATTCTTCAATACATGTGCATATTCCATTATTACAATTTGCATTAGGTCCACAAGGTGATGGATTACAAGGGTCACTTTCTGATACTACAACTACATTTATATAAGTAATAAAGCATCTGCTGACAATTATAAACGTCAATTGCTACCTTCAGTTTTTTTCGGAGAGCAGCTAATGAAGGGATCACCTGCATAACCTTCGAAACAAGTACAAATAGGAGAATGGTTTGTAACGGAACAAACAGCATTTAATCCGCAAGATCCAGGACAAGGATCCAGACATTTTTGTTTGATACACGCAAGATGACTGGCACATTCTGAATTTATTACACATTCGGGTTTACAGTTCGGTGGAAAACCTAGAAAATCTTTTTGGCAAGTACAAGAAGGCACACCACCGTTATTTCTGCACTCGCTGTTCGGTCCACAAGGTGATGGTATACAAGGATCAACTATGGCTGGTCTAAGAGGCTCTATAACGGGTGCTACAAATGTATATATTGTATAAAATTAATAAACAGTGATATTTATGTCTTACGTGGAATAGGATAACATCGAGTAAATGGATTTCCTGTGTTTTCTGCTCGACAACTACAAATTGGACTATGATTTATTACTTGACAATTAGAGTTAAGGCCACACGTTCCCAGACACGGATCTACACATTTTCTATTTACACAGGCTCTATTAAGCGGACATTCTGTACTGACTACACATTCTGGTCGACATCCAGGTGGGTTACCAATATACTCAGGTAAGCATGAACATACGGGCTGATTATTAACATTTCTGCATTGACTGTTGGGGCCGCATGGGGATGGATAACAAGGATCTATTGGCTCTTCTTGAATCGCTGGATTTAATTTGAATTAATAATAGAACTACTTTCAATTTACTCGTATCAAAACTTACGTTGAACCACTGGTATGAGATTGCAAAATCTAAATGGATCACCAGTATAACCGGGCTGACAATTGCAAGTGGGTACATGATTAATTGCTTGACAATAGCTATTGGATCCACAGACACCGGGGCAAGGATCAATACATCTATTATTGCTGCAGGCTTTGTTTGATGGACAATCAGAGTTAACGGTACATTCTGGTCGACAACCTTCGTAAGGATTTCCATTATAATTGGGTAAACAACTACATGCGCCGGCTCCATTTTGTTCTTTACATTGTGTGTTTGCGCCACACGGAGAAGGATTACATGGGTTAATCACTTCGACCGGTGCCGGAGAAGGTAAGTTACAGAAACTAAATGGATTTCCTACAAATCCGGGTAGACAGACGCAATTTGGCGTATGGCTTATTACTCGACATTCAGCATTAGTTCCACACACTCCCGGACAAGGATCTTTACATTTTTGATTGATACAAGCTAGATGATTAGCGCATTCGCTATTACTGATACATTCTGGTCGACAGTTTGGTGGTGATCCTACAAATTCTGCCAAACAAGAACAAGAGGGAGAACCATTAATTTCCCTACATTGTGCATTGGGTCCACAAGGTGATGGGTTACAAGGATCTGTTGGAGTAGCCTCTACTGGTTCTAAAAAAATAACCGTATATAACTCTACTGTTTAGATGGAGGCTATTCAGATGGAGATTATTTATGTACTTACGTATTTGAATGCAGCGAATAAATGGATCTCCGGAATATTGGAATGGACATGTGCACATGGGATTGTGGTTTATAGTTTTGCAAGTGGCTCCTATACCACAAGTACCCGGACAAGGATCCACACATTTTTGATTTAGACAAGCTTTATCAAGTGAACATTCGGAACTTGTAACGCATTCGGGACGGCAGGTTGGTGGACTACCTATGTAACCTACCACGCAGGAACAAACTGCTTGGCCATTTACTTCCCTACATTGGCTGTTTGAACCACAAGGCGAGGGATTGCAAGGGTTGGTGCGAATAGGCTCTGAAATTTAATAAGTTTTGCATGTCTACGGGATCTATGGTTAGTAAGCGAGGATAAAAATTCCGAATTCTTGACACCCGCACCGATTGACGTGAAATTTTAACAGTGAATAGAGATATAAAGTTACATAGTAGCGATGTGTGCTTTCACCCTGGGGGTGAGTGCCACCCCTTCTCGGAGGTGAAAAATAAACCACCCAGTTTGATTGCAAAAATCAATAAAGGGATGGAAGATAAGCAAAAAATGTTCTAAAACATTTTTTCAGAAAATTAATATTTGGAGTTATTTAGGATTAAAAATATTGATTTTTCATCTAAAAACAGCATATTTTTCTGCCATATTTTATAAATAACTCGAAAACCTTGCGTTTTATTGCAAAACTCATATAAAGCAAAAATGAAGCTTTTGGAATAACTAAATGATTAATTTTTTGTTGATTACCGTAGGTATAATAATAGCCGAGTTATCATTCTGTAAGGGTGATTTTTTATTTTTCGAAAACTATTTCCCGTAAAATAATTGCAACATTTTACTGTAAAATAATGGCAAAAAAACACATTTTTTGAAGAAAATGAATATGGCCATTTTAAAAGTACTTAAAAACACCTTTTAAACGCTGCTTTAAAAAAGTTCGTAGCTCAAAAACTCGCAGAGTTATGATAAAAATAAAATGGTCACCTCATTTTTAAATGTCTTGAATTGAACATTTTTACGATATTTTTGGGTTTTAAGGACTCAAAGAAGGTGGTCCTTACACGCAAATCAAAGCAAAATAACGTAATATCTGTGAAATAAAGAGATCTACAGAAAATTTAAAAGAGAGCAAAAATATTGCAAAAAAAAAAGACCTTCAATTTTACTCTGTTGCATTTTTACGTATTTTGCTTAGTTTTTGAGATATGTCAAAAAAATTAAAATTAAACTATTCTAAAATTTCACGTCAATCGGTGCAGGCGTTCAGAATTCGGACCCCTAAAATCCTCGCTTACTGGTCTATAATTATACTTGTTACTTACTAGGAACGGGATTGCAGAGAATAAAGGCGTTTCCAGTATAACCTGGAATACATGAACAAATAGGAATATGATTGACAACACTACAATCGGCATTTGTTCCACAGGTTCCTGGACAAGGATCAATGCATTTGTTTCTTATGCAAGCTAAGTTACGGGAACATTCGGTATTTAAAATACATTCGGGTCGACATCCGATATATGGATCACCATGGTATTCTGGCAAACAAGTACAAACACCATTATCACATCGAGCATTTGGTCCACAGGGTGTCACGCTACAGGGGTCTTCATAAACGGGTGCCTCTTGTGGTTTTAAAATGCAGTAGCTAAATGGATCACCAGTATAACCTTCTGGACAAGTACAAATTGGTAGATGGTTTATAACGTTACATTGCGCTGCATTGCCACAAGCTCCTATACAAGGATCACTACACTTTTGGCTTATGCATGCTAAATTACTTGAGCACTCGGAGTTAACAACACATTCTGGTCTACAATTTGGTGGCGAACCAATATACTCTTGCAGGCAAGAACAAGATGGTACTCCATTTATGTTTCTACATTGACTGTTCGGCCCGCATGGCGATGGCATACATGGATCAGTAACTTCCGCAGTAATCAATGGTATTTGCGGAGGTGGAATAGGATAGCATCTAGTAAATGGATCACCGGTATGGCCTACGTTACAGCTACATATTGGATTGTGATTGATAACTTGACACTTGGCATTTAATCCGCAGGTTCCTGGACAGGGATCGGAGCATTTTTGATTTACACAAGCCTTATTCAAAGCGCATTCGGAACTGACAGTGCATTCGGGTCTACATCCTGGGGGACTTCCGATATAGCTTGGTAAACAAGAACAAACGGCTTGCCCATTTACTTCGCGGCACTGACTGTTAGGGCCACATGGACTTGGATTACATGGATTTGTAGGTATAATTTCATCTTGAATGGCTAAAAATATTAGTGTTCTGTGAGACATTCTATGTTATTAGAATTAGAATAAATAATACAATAATCCATTCAATAACGCATCGATTATAAAAGGATCTCTATGGACCAATAAAACGATTAAGTTTAAGAAACCGCGGAAAGTGAGGCGGTTTTAAAAAATATGCGTTAAATGGAGAGAACTACTCTATTTATTTTTCTTACGTTCAGGAAGAACTCTGCAGAATCTGAATGGATCCCCTGTATAACCCGTACGACATGTACACATAGGTAGGTGGTTAATAACTTGACAATCAGCATTTTGTCCGCATGTTCCAGGACAAGGGTCTCGACACTTATTGTTAACACAAGCCTTATTGTATGGACAGTCCGAATTCAACGAACATTCTGGTCGGCAGCCCTCGTATGGATTACCAATATATTCAGGCAGACAAGTACAAGCTCCAGCTCCGTTATGTTCTTTGCATTCAGCGTTTGAACCACAGGGCGATGGATAACATGGATTTAAAATTTCGGGAGTTTGTTCTAAAAAATCGTGTGAGAAAATAGAGAAACTATTTTAGTATATTTTTAACTTACGGGGCTGAGGGTAACATTCGCGGAATGGGTCTCCTATATATCCTTCGATACAAATGCAGTTTGGTGTGTGGCTTACTACCCGGCAATCTGCGTTTATACCACAAGTACCGGGGCATGGATCTTTGCATTTGTTATTAATACATGCTAAATTATAGGAACATTCACTATTTGATACGCATTCAGGTTTGCAATTGGGTGGAAGACCAACAAAGTTCGGTAAACAGGAACATGACGGTGATTCACCAATTACTCTGCATTCCGAATTGGGACCGCATGGGCTTGGTTGACATGGATTAACTGGACGACTTACTACTGGTTCTTCTATATTAAGTGAAAAATTAGACTTAAATATATAAAAATTAAAATTTATATAAACGTATGTACCTTGAATGGGGGTGCATCGTATAAATGGATCTCCTGAAAATTTATTTCGGCATGAACAGATAGGACTATGATTAACCACTTGGCAGTTTGCATTAATGCCGCAAGTCCCGGGACAGGGATCTATGCATTTCTGATTAACGCATGCTTGATTTAATAAACATTCTTGACTTGTTACACATTCTGGTCGGCAATTAGGTGGACTACCAATATACCCAATTACGCAAGAGCATATCGCTTGCCCATTCACTTTTTTACATTGGCTGTTGGGACCACATGGTGAAGGGTTGCAAGGGTTTTTAGGTGCCTCCTCTAAAATATTAAACGATTTAAGACAATGAAAAGAAAAATTTGCAGTGACATAGAGGTAAACGGATATTTAACCGAATTTTTAGAATTAACATAACTATCTAATTTTAAATCTTGGAACATATTGTCCGAATGATACTATTTTAACTTCAAAATTCAAATCTAGATATTTTATAATATCTTAAAGATAAGAAGGCAATTTTTCTGCTATGTATGTTCATAATAATTACCTCTTATAGGAGAACAGACCAAAAATGCATTTCCTGTAAAGCCGACTCTGCAAGAACACATGGGAATGTGGTTGATTACGTTACATTCAGCATTTTGTCCACAAGTACCAGGACAAGGGTCTTTACATTTCCTTTGTATACAAGTTTTGTCCCTCGAACAGTCGTTAGGATACACACATTCGGGCCTACATTCTTGATATGGGTCGCCTAAGTATTCTGGCAAACACGTACATATACCATTATTGCATCGTGCATTAAATCCACAAGGATTTGGATAACATGGATCTGTTTTATTCTGGATTTTTTCCGGTAGTTTTAGATTGCAATAACTAAACGGATCGCCAGTAAAGCCATCAGGGCATGAACATATAGGAATATGGTTGGTTACGGTACATTGAGCACCCGCTCCACAAGATCCTGGACAAGGGTCCCTACATTTTTCATTTATACAAGCCAGATTACTAGTGCAATCTGCGTTTATGGAACATTCAGGCCTACAATTTGGTGGGCTGCCTATATAACTCGACAGACAAGAACAAGAAGGTAAACCGTTTATGTTTCTACATTGGCTATTGGGACCACAAGGTGATGGTATACAAGGATCCGTTAATACTACTGGAACTATGTCTAGTTGAGGCTCTAAATATAAAGGAATATTCATAAAAACTATTAACAATAAAAAAAAATAAGAAATCTTACGTGGAATTGGATAGCATCTGGAAAATGGATCTCCCGTAAATCGATCTTTGCATGAACATATCGGACTATGTGTTACTACTTTGCAAATTGTATTCAAGCCACATGTACCTGGGCAAGGGTCGGTACATTTCTGATTAATGCAAGCTCTATTTAGAGCACATTCGGAACTAACTGTGCATTCTGGCCTACAGTTTGGTGGATTTCCAAAATAATTTGGCAAACATGAGCAAACGGCTTGGGTATTTACTTCTCGACACTGACTATTGGGTCCACAAGGTGAGGGGTTACACGGGTTTAATGGAAGTAGTTACCTTGTCAGCTAAAATTATTATATTATATAACCTGTATAAAAAATGGTATAAAATTGTATTACCTAATAATGGTATAGCACTGCAATATCTAAATGGATCACCGGTAAATCCGGGATTACAACTGCACGATGGAAGATGATTAATAACTTGGCACACGGCATTGGATCCACATGTACCTGGACAAGGGTCTTTACATTTATTTCTAATGCATGCTTTGTTCGATGCACAATCCGTATTAATGGAACATTCAGGTCTACAACCTTCATAAGGGTTACCGATAAATTCAGGTAGACATATACAAGAGCCAGCTCCATTTTGTTCTTTACATATAGCGTTAATACCACATGGTGATGGACTGCAAGGATTTAAAATTTCAGTAATCGGTGATTCTTGTAAAGTACATTCGAAGAACGGATTTCCAACATATCCTGGTATGCAGACGCAATTAGGAACATGACTAACAACTCTGCATTGTGCATTTGATCCACAGACGTTAGTACAAGGATCTTTACATTTTCTATTTAGACAGGCCAAGTTATTAGGGCATTCGCTGTTACTAACGCATTCGGGACGACAATTTGGTGGCGTTCCAATAAAATCAGGTAAACAGGAACAAGACGGAGATCCTCGCATATCGCGGCATTGAGAATTAGGACCACAGGGAGATGGTACACACGTATTTTCTTGAATGACAGGTTGAGTCTCTTCCACTAAAATAATCGATTCATTTAAATTTTTACATGAAAACATTTTTTGAGATCATAACTTACATATAGGGAAACATCTGGTAAATGGATCTCCACTGTATTTTGGTCGACAACTGCATATTGGATTGTGATTGATGACGTGACAATCAGAATTAATACCACATGTACCTGGGCAAGGATCCATACATTTCTGATTTAAGCAAGCTTGGTTTAAGGGACATTCAGAGCTAGTAATACATTCCGGCCTACAAGTAGGGGGATTTCCAAGATATCCTGGGACGCAAGAACACACTGCTTGTCCGTTGTATTCTCGACATTGACTA
This sequence comes from Sitophilus oryzae, assembly GCF_002938485.1. Taxonomy (NCBI): domain Eukaryota; kingdom Metazoa; phylum Arthropoda; class Insecta; order Coleoptera; family Curculionidae; genus Sitophilus; species Sitophilus oryzae. The sequence continues at coordinate 32,800 of NW_022145846.1, forward strand.
TTAGGACCACAAGGTGATGGGTTACATGGATTTTTTGGAGCTTCCACTAAAGTAAACGTTATGGTAAAATTTTTTTTAGGCTACTTTTAAAAATATATTTACCTGGAATGGGATTACATAAAACAAAAGCATTTCCTGTATATTTTTCTTGGCATGAACACATAGGTATGTGATTAATTACAGAACAAACGGCATTAGTACCGCAAGTTCCTGGACATGGATCCTTACATTTATTTTTTAAACATGCCCTATTTTTAGGACACTCGTTATTTAATATACATTCAGGTCGACAACCTCTATACGGATCGCCTTGATATTCAGGAAGACAGGTACAAATACCATTATTGCATTGTGCATTTGATCCACAGGGTGATGGATTACATGGATCTGATTCCACAATCGGTTCTTCGATAGGTTTGAGATGACAATAATTGAAAGGATCGCCTATATATCCATCCAAGCAAGTACAAATTGGCACATGATTTAATACAGAACAGTGCGTATTTGTGCCACATGAACCCGGACATGGATCTTTACATTTTTCTTGAATACAAGCCATATTACTTGGGCATTCTGAATTTATTAAACATTCTGGCTTGCAATTTGGTGGAGATCCAATATAATTTGGTAAACAGGAACAAGATGGCGTATTACCGATATTACGACATATCGAATTCAAACCACATGGCGATGGAATGCATGGATCACTAACAGGTGCTATGGCGGTTTCGAAAGTTGGTGCTGAAATCAAGCAGTGCTTATGAAAAATAATACTATTTTAACTAAGATAACTCTTACGTGGAATAGGGTAGCATCTGGTCAATGGATTTCCAGTAAATCGAATATTGCAACTGCAAATTGGACTATGGTTGATTACTTTACATTGAGCGTTGATGCCACATGTTCCTGGACATGGGTCAATACATTTTTGACTTTTGCAGGCCTTATCTGCTGAACATTCGGAGCTAATAGTACACTCAGGCCTACAGTTAGGGGGACTACCAAGGTAACTAGGTAGACATGAACAAACTGCTTGTTTATTTACTTCACGGCATTGGCTGTTAGGGCCACATGGAGATGGCTGACATGGATTTACCTGAATTTCCTCAGATATTGCTACAATATTATAAAAATTAACGTTAAATTCAATTTTCAAGTTTTTAAATTATCTTACGCTCAATAACAATTACTCGACAGAAGTTGAATGGATCACCGGTATAACCCTGTAAACAAGTGCATAAGGGAATATGATTTATTACTTGACAATTAGCATTCTGTCCACATGTTCCGGGGCAAGGATCAATGCATTTATTTCTGATACAAGCTTTATTTTGCGGACAATCAGAATTTAAAACGCATTCTGGCCGACAACCTTCGTAAGGGTTTCCAATATAATCAGGTAAGCATGCACATGAACCTGCTCTGTTCTTTTCTGTGCACCTTGCATTGGGTCCACAGGGTGATGGTTGACAGGGAGTAATTATTTCTTGAACGGCGACAGTTACTGGCGTGCATTGACTGAAGGGATCGCCCACAAATCCATTTTTACAAATACAGTTTGGAGTATGACTTACGACTCGACATTCGGCATTAGTACCGCATACACCCGGACATGGATCCTTACATTTCCTATTAATGCAGGTTAGATGACTGGCACATTGGCTATTACTTATGCATTCTGGATGACAGTTTGGTGGGATTCCGATAAACTCTGTAAACAGGCACATGAAGGATTACCGTTAATATCATTGCATTCGGCGTTAGGACCACACGGAGATGGTTGACATGGACTTTGTGGTGATGGCTGTATATCTTCTTTTACTAAAATTTAGCAGTTACATAATTTTTATTTGACAGTGCGTTAAAAACCTACTTTCAAGAACGCATCTTGTAAATGGATCTCCAGTATATCCATCAGGACATATACATATTGGATTGTGGTTAATTGTCATACATTTTGCAGAAATTCCGCATGTACCAGGGCAAGGATCGATACATTTTTGGTTAACACAAGCTTGTGTTAACGAACATTCTGAACTGGTTGTGCATTCAGGTCTACATGTTGGTGGACTACCTATAAAACTAGGTACACAAGAACAGACAGCTTGATTGTTGATTTCTCTACATTGACTGTTGGGGCCACAAGGTGAAGGATTGCAAGGATTCTTTGGTTTTTCAACTAAAATTGGATCATATATTAATTTTATTAACATTAACATTTATTATAATATCTTACTTTCGGCGAGACGACAAGAAATAAAAGCATTTCCGACATACCCACTTCGACAACTGCAAATTGGGATGTGATTAATAACTTGACAAGTTGCGTCCGTTCCACAAGTGCCTGGACAAGGATCGACACATTTTAATCGGATACATGCCATATTCCACGGACAATCATTATTAAGGGTACATTCAGGTTTGCACCCTACATACGGGTCACCTTGATAATCTTGCAAGCATGTGCAAATACCATTAGCACAGTTGGCATTAGATCCGCAAGGTGATGGATTGCAGGGATCTGTTGCTTGAACATGCTCAGTGATTACCGGTTTTAAATAACAACTAGTGAATGAGTCTCCTGTATAACCGGGTGCACAACTGCACACCGCATGGTGATTTTGAACATGACATACAGCGTTTGCACCACAAGATCCGGGACAAGGATCGACGCATTTCTCTCGGATACAAGCGAGATTGCTTGGACAGTCTTGATTAATTGTACACTCGGGTCTACAATTGGGAGGAGCGCCTATATATTGGGGCAAACAAGAGCACGAGGGAGTTCTTCCATTATTAATACATTGAGAGTTCGGACCACATGGTGATGGAATGCACGGATTTATTTCAATATCTTCTGTGATAACGGGTGGAGCTAAAATTTATTTATTAATATACATACAGTGTTACTAAATGACTCGAATGCCTAGCATCGACAACTCTATTATTATTTCAAATATCATCTTATAACTCCTAACATAATATTTGTAAAAAAAGTTGTAAAAACGTTGAATTTAGCAAGTATAATAAATAAAAAAACAGTTTTATAATAATGATAAAATATTGCTATGATCATACAATTTAGCTTTGTATCTTTGGTGTTAACCGAAAATTACACAAATTAACCCTAATACACCAAAACTTTTTTTAAAACTTGCACTGGATGCAAGTTATTTCAAATCGTATTGTTTTTCAAGTGAGTGTTTCTGTTGTTAATTGAGAGTGGAATATCCAAGAAACTGTGAAAACTGAAGTTAAAGTATTATCGTGGATTGAAGAAATAAGAAGATGCATAACCTTATGGACGATTTCGTGGCACAAAAGGTGTCCGAGATGTAGCTGGCGTTACCATCAGGATGTCCGAGATTTAGTTTAGCTCTGCGCCGCTGCGCGCTGATAGTCGTTTACAGCGCAGCGGATAAAGTATACTGTATTGCAGTTGTGCTTTCACTCGACAGAGTGGGTGGTTATCGGAGACAGTGTTGCCAGAACTACGGATTAATCTGTAGATTTACGGATTTTGGGTACAGTACGTTAATTAATACGGATTTTTATCATTAAATAATTTAATTTAACATAATATTATATGATTAAACAAAGAGTGACATCAGAATTGCCTTGGAAATAAAGATTGCTGTTATTTCATACGTAAAATATTAGGGTAAATGTCAATAATCGTCATTTCCAAGCCAACTAAACGACTTTTTTCGATTATACGAAATATTCAGTAGCTATAAAAGAATTTTTATTTTTGTTGTTTTAACACGAATAAATTTTCAGTACATAAACGCGGATTTTTCATTCAAAGATATTATCGTTAAACGTATTACAGACATTACACATTTTAATATGGCAAAACTGTCGCTTTCAGTTCCACACCGTCTTCGATATGCCTTCGCTGGCCGAATTAGAGAAACTGAGTGCTGTATGCGTTAGCCGCAGAACGAGTGGTGTCACCACCGCACAGCACTTGTGTGTAGACGTAAGGGGAAATCAAATCAGCCTTGTCACGAATTCGCCCATTAGTTTGCGTATCTCCACAATTCTTCCAATCAACGGTATTATTTAGAAAATATGATCTTGGAAGACGTTCATTATTTATATCATCACAATAATTGAACTGATTGAAGCATACTGAAAAAAGTTCAAGAAGTTCATAAAAAGTAATAAATTATCTAAGTATTCAATAAATATCTTGAACATGTTATATTACTCACCGCTAGAAAACTTAAAATTAGTTCTTATTAAATTCATCATCATAAATTTAGTTTATTTATTTAAAATCATCTTTAATACTAACAGAGTTATCAATGGTAGACGCTGAAAGATTATCTTACGTGGTATTGGAGTACAAATAGTGAACGGATCACCCGTAAAACCATTCCTGCAAGTACAAATAGGACTGTGATTAATAACTTGACATTTTGCCTGAGAACCGCATGTTCCTGGACAAGGATCGGCACACTTTGTATTGATACATGCTTTGTTTAAGGGGCATTCGGACGATATGACGCATTCGGGCTTACATGCCGGCGGACTGCCGATGTAAGAGGGCAAACAAGAACAAACTGACTGCTCATTTATAACTTTGCACTGACTATTTGGACCGCAAGGTGATGGGAAGCACGGATTCTGTTTTTCTACTTGTACAGCTGAAATTATGAAATTGTGAGAAAATGAATTATAATAGAAAGTATTTATAGTCAGGAGCTAGCCACGTCAATAAAGAAAACTTTTTGTAAAGCTGAATTTTTTTATATTTCCTTTAAATAAAGGAAGCAGAATTGCTTTCTTGGTCAGTATGCCGGCTATTTGGCTGGTTGTCTAGAAGTTGGTTTGACTGTAGGTAGGCATACCTATAAAGGTATGTAGTAATATTATTTTTTTTCCAGTAATCTCAAGAAAATTATGATAGCTAGTTTTCTGGTACTAGAAATAACAGTTTTTGGTTTGATTTGGTTTGGTTATTGTAGTTTAGTTATTATTAGATCGAAAAAAACCTTAAAGAAACAATTAAAAGTTTATGCTGAGAAATTATTGGAAGATTCATGAAAATGATTATCCATAGTATAACTATGGGTGGGGAAATGCTATCCAGCTTCGAAAATTTTAGGAATGCCCAGTATTGATCTTGCTAGATGCGAGTTAGTGTTTAAAAAACATAAAAATTAACGGGAAGGACATACTGAACGACACATTTTTGATTTCTTTTTTGTTTCTTCATGCAAAACTTTAGTTAAAATTAAAGGGTAGAATGATTACAGGGTGGTCCGAACTGTATTCCGGAAACTTCGGCAGCATATTCTGCAGATAAAAATAAGTAAAAAGTTCGTATAAATGTACGTCTTAAAATGCTTAGTGTCGGAGATACAGGGTATAGAAATTTCATTTTTATTTCGATTTTTTTCAAATAATTTCTGAAGTAACGTGAATATTTGCATGAAAATTGGTGTCTGGAAGTTTTTTGACATGAGAAATTTGATTTTGATGTCAATATGATTCTTAATTGTAGAGGGCGCCACCTATATATTTTTAGCTGGTTTGAAGAGTAATAACTTTTCGTCCGTACCTGTATAAAACTACTGAGTAAAAAAATACACATTTACGAGGTATTTTACGTAAAAATGGTCACTTGGTAAAAATTACTACGAGTAATGGTTCTCCAGATATTTGGAATAGAAATTACATATTGACATCATCATTGACATAAATTAATTATGTTGACTAAATAGTTATTAGACTGAAATCATAAATTTGAAATTTTTTGTGTGTCAAAAGTTCAACAGAAACTGTTTTTTGGTTAGTTTTTTTTATAAACTGTTTTTATAATTAATTTAAAACAATAAAAAATTCCCAAATTTATCATGTTAGTCAAATAACTATCTACTCAAATGTTTATTTTTTGTCAATAATGACACTTATTGACTATTTCCATTCTAAATATCTTGAGAACGGTTGCTCGTAGCAATTTTTTCCAAGAAACCGTTTTTACGTGCAAAATCACGGAAATGTATATTTTTGTACTCAGTAGTTTTATACAGGTACGAACGAAAAGTTATTACTCTTCGAAACAGTTAAGGCACATGTAGGTGGCGGCCCCTACAAACAGGAGTCATATTGACATCAAAATCGAATTTCTCATGTCAAAAAACTCCCAGACACCAAGTTTCATCCAAATATTGACGTTATTTCAGAAATTATTTGGAAAAAATCGAAATAAAAATTAAATTTCTACACCCCGTATCTCCGAAACTAAGCATTTTAGGACATACATTTATAAGAACTTTTGTACTTATTTTTATCTGCAGAATATGTTGCACAAGTTTCCGGAATACAATTCGGACCAACCTGTAGATCTGGCAGAACTGAAACCTGGATGTAGATCCATTAAGACTCTTTTTATTATAAGAAAATAGAGTACTTGACCTACAGGCTAACCAAGGGACCAAACGAGATATCATAATTTGCTGTACTAAAATTCTGTCCCAAAAAAGTTGCTAGCTCCCAACTATAACATTAAATCTCCTTACGTTCTGGGGCGGGCAAAACACAATATCTGTAGGCATCACCGGTAAATCCGTTCAAACAAGTACAAGTCGGGGCATGGTTAATGACACGGCATTCGGCATTCGTGCCACAAGTTCCAGGGCACGGATCGGAGCATTTGTTCCGAATGCAAGCTTTATTCGAAGCACAGTCCGAATTGTGGATACATTCTGGCCGACAAGACTCGTAAGGATTTCCGATGTATTCGGGTAGACATTGACAGGCTCCTGCACCGTTTCGTTCCGTGCATACCGCATTGGTACCGCAGGGTGACGGGTTACATGGGTTTATGTATTCCGTTTCAGGAATACGTTCTAAAATCAATAGTGGAGTGCTTTAAGCCCTTATGGGATACAAACCTCGGAATTCATTTACTGTGAACGTATTTTTATAAAAAAAATTGCATTGTATTGTTAATCAGATATATTATAAAGTTTACCTATTTAAATTCGTTGCTTTCACTTTAGTATTTAAATAAACACGCATATACAAATGCATACATACAAGATGGCCCCGTGTTCCGAAAAATCTCTGTATCAGGATTCCTATTTGAGATTTTCATTCCAAACCTTTTACAAAACGTGTTTAATGGCTAGCGCACATTTCAAAAATCTTTTTATAGATATACAAGGTGAGTCAAATATATTTTTACACTTAAGTTTTAGTTTTTCAAATGAAATGTATATTTGTTTAGTTCAGTGAATTTGCTATAAAATTCCGCTTCCAAAAATACCTTAATACCATAGAATATACTGAGTTGTTTCAGAATTATGACCACGTCCATGAGGACGTCAATTTAGACGTCCAGGAACCTTCGTATGAGAACTTCTAATCAAGACGATCGATTTATTGTAAGTTTATCGCTAAGAAACCGCCACTTGCCAGCTTTTCAAATTTATAATGAATTGCACCTAAGGAACATACATATTAAACTAACGCGCTATAAGAAGAACACTAAATGAAGCGAATCTTATGTCAAGAAGGCGTGCTTCGGGACCAGAACTTACTAGATCTGTTTACTAGGACCAAAAGCAAAGGCATGGTCTTAATGTAAAAATTACGAAAAAATGTTAGTGTCTTCTTCAAAAGCGAATATTTCCAATAAAAATAATGCTAATGAGGTGAATCAAAAAACTAACTATCGAGAAAGGATGTATCTAGGTGATAAAATTATTTTTAAATTTCTTGCTGTTTTAACATATTCCACAGGGTGTTTCAAACTTTCACCAAAATATCAACATTTTATTTTCCCTCGTATAATTAACAGATGGGGAGTTTCATTTTTAATTTAAAAAAAGATATTAAAAAGTTAAATAATTTTGCATATACTGCTTAAAAAATCATCAAAATCGGCCCACTAGAACAAAATATATTAAACTTTAAAATACATCAAAGTTTTAAGGTGCCCATTTTTCGTGCCGGTGAATGTATTTCAATAACTATACATTTTAGTTATATACATTTCTAATGAAACTCGACTTTATTTTTTTACTAGAATCCAAAAATCAATGAATATATAGGGGGTTCCATTACAAAAAACTCAACTTTAATGTGTGTAAACTTAACTTTTTTTGGGGACACCCTGTAGCATTCTATATACTTTTAGAAAATGCTTTAAATTGACTTACATAAGCTCACAAAATTTCACTTCAATACAAACTTTTGTTATCTTTGCAAAAACCGCGTGGTATATGACGCGCCACCCTGTATCATTCGGTTTCAAGCACCTCGGAATTCAATTACTGTGAATGTATTAATGTGAAACCTTCTGTATTGTGTTTTATGGATAAAATACTAAAATGTTTACCCATTTTTTTCGTTGCTTTTAATTTTCTATTTTAGTAAATTCTTAGTTATTTCCTTCTTAATTTTTTGTTTTTTTTTTAATTTTTTTTTCTTAGTAAATTTATTGAAATAAATGAATCTAATGCATAAGCTATACCTATTCTACTTATATTCTAATCATTAAAATTTTGCTTGAAACCGAATGATACAGGGTGGCGCGTCATATACGACACGGTTTTTGCAAGGAGAAGAAAAGGTTTTATTGAAGTGAAATTTTGCGAGCTTATGTAAGTCAATTTACAGCATTTTCTAAAATTATATAAAGTTCTACAGGGTGTCCTCAAAAAAGTTACACATCAAAGTTGTGTTTTTTTATAATGGAACACCCTATATATTAATTTTCGGATTCTAGTAAAAAAATAAAGGCGAGTTTCATTAGAAAACTATAGGACTAGTAGTTTTTGAAATACATTCACCGGCACAAAAAATAGGTACCTTAAAACTTTGATGTATTTTAAAGTTTAATATATTTGGTTGTAGTGGGCCGATTTTGATGATTTTTTAAGCAGTATGTAGCCAAATTATTTGATTTTTTATATCACTTTCTAAATTAAAAATGAAACTCCCCATTTGTTAATTATACGAGGGAAAACAAAATGTTGATATTTTGGTGAACATTTGAAACACCCTGCGGAATATGTTAAAACAGCAAGAAATTTAAAAATCATTTTATCATACTTATATACATCTTTTTTCGATGGTTTGTTTTTTGGTTCATCTCATTAGCTTTATTTCTGTTGGAGATATTCGCTTTTGAAGAAGACACTAACATTTTTTCATAATTTTTACATTAAGACCATACCGTTGCTTTTGGTCCTAGTCAACAGATCTAGTAAGTTCTGGTCCCGAAGCAGGCCTTCTTGACATAAGATTCGCTGCACTTATTGTTCTTCTTATAGTGCGTTAATTAATATGTACGTTCCTTAGGTGCAATTCATTATACATTTTTTGAAAAGCTGGCAAACGGCGGCGGCGCGGCGGTTTCTTAGCGATAAACTTACACTAAGTCGATCGTCTCGATTAGAAGTTCCCATACGAAGATTCCTGGACGTCTTGATTAACGTCCTCATGGACGTGGTCATAATTCAAAAACCATTCAGTATACTTTATGGTATTAAGGTATTTTTGGAACCGGAATGTTATAGCAAATTGACTGAACCAAACAAATATAAAGCATTTCATTTAAAAAACTAAAACTTAATGTAAAAATATATTTGACCTTACCATGTATATCTATAAAAATATTTTTGAAATGTAAACTACCATTAAACACATATTTTGTAAAAGGTTTGGAGTGAAAATCTCAAATAGGAATCCTGATACAGAGTTTTTTCGGAACACGGAGCCATCTTGTATGTATGCATTTGTATATGTGTGTTTATTTAAATACTAAAGAGAAAGCGACGAATTTAAATGGGTAAAAAAAATTGTAATATATCTTATTAACAATACAACGCAAAAAGTTTTTTAAAAATTCGTTCACAGTAAATTAATTCCGAGATTTGTATCCCATAAGGGCTTAAAACACTAATTTAAATGTTGTTACGTTAACCGTCACATTAAGCGATTAGAGCTCTAGAAAATGCCAGGATGCGATTATTCCTCTTTTAGTCATAGCTTTAACTCTATTTCTAGCCTTTTTTATTCGTTTTACTTTTTATTATATGCTTTTGCGATGGTGGTATGTATGTGAATTATTTTTAGATAAGCGCTTCGGGGGGTCGGGGTATTGGGTGGTTGTGTGATGATAGTGATGGGGGGTCGCATTTGTAAACCTTTCTCTCAGTTATATATTTCCAAGCGGGGGTTGGGGGGCGGGGGGTGGTTATTTGTCTGGGGGATTTATATAGCTTTAACTTGGCGGGGAGCGGGCGGTGTTGTGATAATATAGCAAAAATGTTGAGGCGCTGCTGTTGAAGCTCGTTATCGTTGGGGGATCTTTCTTACCTGCGAATCCCCGTAGCAAAAGCGATTTAGTTTGTACAGCCAATATCTATCTTTACTACATTCTATTATTATTAAAACATTTAAAATCTGCTTTAGAGTATATCTAGAAATTATGGAATGATTAAATAAACAATGAATGTTAAGAGGTAAACTGAAGCAGATCGCTAAATATTTTAATGCCAATTTATCAAACTGGTAACCATAAATTCATGCATTTGGAAGAACAAAACCAAATTAGATTGCTCTGATCCTAAATATTTATTTCAAAATTTGAATGTTTTGAAATATGAATTTTCTCCGCTTTTCAAAGATCGTTTAGATGTTAATCTATAAAAAATACTATATTGTTTTTTCCAAAAAAATCCTTTATCGGTATTTCGCCACTGCACAACAAATGTCAGCATTCTTGGGACACAGGGCACAGAATAAATTTTAATAACGCCAAAATTATAATGAAAGAAGCGATAGCCTCTAAAAGAAAAATAAAAGAGGCTTTTTTAATTCAATTTAATAAAAATAAATGTATTGCTCATGCATCTGTAGATGTTAGTAATGTATGGCAATCGCTTCTTTGATTTTAAAGAACAATAGATACAACAAGATAAATAAACATAACATACGTAAAATTTAAAAATAATCATACAGAAAGTTTGGGGCTTTTTGGTTTTACTTTATTAAGTAATTGTTATCAGGTAGTAATTGTTAATTTTGAAGTTTAAATATCAAGTTAAAAATGTCATTTTAACAGAACATCAACGGTTTCTTGTAGACGTATCTGTTTTAAAAAAGTAAAGTGTTCTCAAATAGGTGAATTTAAATATTTTAAATAGTTTTTTTCTTTATTCTTTGTATTTTTTTTTGCTTCCGACGACGGAAAGAGATGTTAGGCAAATTTGTATTACTATAAACATAACTTCTGACAAGCAGCGTCCGTTTAGGTTTAACGCAGAAGTGTTTACAAAAAATAATTATTTTATTTTGTAGATTTTCTTGCAGAGCAGTGGCGAAATACCCATAAAGGATTTTTTTGGAAAGATGAATCCGCTACATAGGTATAGACATTTTTTACTATATTGTTATTAAGACATAGGACTTTTTCCCTAATTGCGTTATAAAATATTGTTAAACTGTTTATACTTTTAACTAATAAAAAAAATAAAACAATTTTGAAAATAATAAACAATGGACAGAGAGCTGATTAAGAATAAATATTTTTTATTATAGTTTTTTAACTTTAAAGGGTTTAAAAGGTTGATTTGGGTTGCAAAGAATATTGGTCTTTATAAATTATCATTATCTATGGTTTACTTAAAAAAAATCACAATTCAAAAAATTGTAATTTTTGTTTTTATTAAATATGAGATTTTGTTGTTGCGTTTTTAATTAATTTTTATCTTATTAAATTTGTTAATTTTTAGTTATTTATATTTTTTGCATATGAATTAATTAAAACAGTATGACATTTCTTAGTTCATTTTTATGTTGTTTCCATAATATACCGATAAGCTTTGCAAAACTATTTTTACTAATATATTAATGATTTACATACATCTTTTGCAAACATTTTCTCTTGTATAATTATCGCTTACATTTTGAAACAGTCCCTTGCAAAAAATTAAATAAAATATTGAAATATTATAACTGTGTTATATGAAGGATGTCGTAATATATAATTGTATACAGGGTGCTACAAATTCGAGGTACGAGCATTGGTATCTCGGAAACCGTAATAGATACGAAGATGGTTAAATTGGGGCAAAGTTGCTCCCTGGCATGTTCACCAAGATGCCATCAAAATTTTTTTAAAAATTTCAAGGATTGCTGAGTTTTTTGGAAAAAACGGATTTTTTTGAAAATCAATTTTATTTTTTCCTGTCGTTACTTTTTAGAAAATCAAAAAATTAATTGCACATTCTCATAACCACTTTATTAGGGCTATCCGATGGTATTTTTAGATTTTCAAATTAGCTTATAATTTGTGAGACAGAGGCCAACCTAATTTTTTTAAATACGGACCTGCATTTTTTATTTGAAGTTTTGAAAGACTTCGGTCTCCTGAGTACAATGATATGCCACACTTGATACTTTTTTTTGTTTTGAATACCTTAACAATAAAAAACTATTTAATTGGTATTTAAAATAATTTCAACTCGGACTCTGGTTTTTTAATTTATTTAATCTGATTATATTCAGCGCAACAATATTGATCAGCGCTAATTAACATTGAATAAGGAAAATCACGTCTTGAAAGATTCAAATAATTAATATCCAGGTCAGCAATTTAAAACTATCTATTATTTTTAACTTTTTATGTTGCGAATTTGAAATCCCCGTGTACGATCTAATAATATGCGTAATATTAGCGTAGTTATTATAAATAAATCAACTTCTACAAACTAGTTTCTAATGCTCTGCATGTTCGAAAGGGTTACCATCATATTACTCCATAATGCACAAATTTATTTTTGTTTAGTCTTTTTTATAGCTCTTTGAACAGATCTTCTTATACTTCCGAATGCATTTTGTACTCTCTAATTTTTTTTTATTACTCGTTAATTGTTATTGTACAATTAATGGTGAAATTTATTGATTTCAAATGTCCAAAATAATTTTTATTGATTTTCTTTATTTAATGTTAATTAGCGTTGATCAATATTGTTGTGCTGAATATAATCAGATTAAATAAATTAAAAAAAACAGAGTCTGATTTGAAATTATTTTAAAGAACAATTAAATATTTTTTTATTGTTTTATCCAAAAAAAGTATCAAGTGCGGCATATCACTGTACTCAGGAGACCGAGGTCTTTCAAAATCTGAAATAAAAAATGCAGGTGCGTATTTAAAAAAAATAATTTGGCCTCTGTATCTCACAAATTATAAGCTAATTTGAAAATCTAAAAATATCATTAGATAGCCCTAATAAAGTGGCTATGAGAATGTGTAATTAGTTTTTTGATTTTCTAAAAAATAACGACAGGAAAAAATAAAAATTATTTTCAAAAAAATCCGTTTTTTCCAAAAAACTAAGCAATCCTTGAAATTTTCAAAACTTTTTTGATGGCATCTTGGTGAACATTCTAAAGCGCAACTTTGCCCCAATTTAACCATGTTCGTATCTATAACGATTACCGAGATACCAATGATCGTACCTGGAATTTGTAGCACCCTGTATAGCGGATGACCTACAATTAATATAATATGAAAAATTATTTTAATAATATTACTCACACAAAATTATAACTTTTGGAAAATGCTAAATACATAATGAGATTAAAACGGAATTGTTATTCTTAATCGACTCAATATCTAAAAATATCTTTTAATACTCTAGTTTTCAATCTTATTCTTTTCTATTTTTCTCTTAACAGCAATATATTATTTGAAAATATCTTTACCAAAAAGTACCTACAACGGTAGAAAATCTAAAGTTCCAACATTGACTAAAACTACTAAGGAAAGAGTATATGAACGAAATTTGTGAGACCGCAAAGGGGTTTCAATATGGCTGACTAAGTTCCGTTTAATCAATTATGAATTTCTTCTTTAATTTATGAGTTTCGTTATAGCTCCATTTATGTTCCAACTAGCGAAGCTGGTGCGTAAAACTATGCTTGCCACCGTAGTGAAGTAGAAGCAGGCGGCGTGTTATTACACATTTAAAAAGTTTTATTAGCTTCCTTAGACTTTTTGAAGATATCAAAAGATTTATCTATTTTTTTAGAAGTTTCACAAATTGTCAGAGTGTATTAGAAGTTTCTAGAGAACTACAATATCCAGATCGGAGACAGAGATTTGCACACGGAAATCCAGAGATTTGCACATCACTGTGTCACAACGAGATCTATCGATTAAAAATATTTTCAATATGGCGGCACTTCCGGAAATACTGGAAGTTGACAGCAACATTCTTATTTTAAATGGGTACCCCCATTTTTTATTACATACTTAAATTCTCTGTAAAATTTTATGAATTTTGATGTTAACACTCTACACCTAATATTAACCGTTTTTGAGAGAAAAAAAATTATGGAAGAAAAAAACTGCCTCTCAAAAAATCTGGATAGCCTAAACGACGAATTTAGTAATTACCACAGCCACTGGGCCATAAAGAGGAGACATGTGGCTATCTACTTTAGAAATTGAATTGTTTGAATGTCATATAATATTGGCCGTAGCTGTCATGGGATTGAGCGATTAAAGATAAATCATGTTTTTTAAATGGAAACCCACTTTTTTTATTTCACTGGTGAAAAGGTTTTTTAATTCGTTACTTTTTGATTATACATGTTCCTATACCTAAAATAAATCCTTTTTAAATTATTTAAGATTTAGTATTAAAGCCTATCTTTTTTTTTGTTTTTTTATGACTTTAAACGTCACGCGATGTAAAACTATATCTGGCCAAGTCATATTGCTTTTAGCTATCACTAAAATACGAGATATATTTTTATAAATACACTTTATAAAGTCTTACCAGTAGTATTCCTAATAAAAAATGTCTATAACTATGTAGGATTTTTTGGGAGAGTATTTATAATATACGGAATTAAAATAGTTAGTTTTTTAATAGAAGGAAATAAATTGTCTGATGGTTTGACACTTAATGTTAAATTAAGTTATTAAGGAAGCTAGATGATAAAATCAAGAAAAAGTTACGCTTTAAAATTAAATCTTAAATAACTTAAAAACAATTTATTTTAGGTATAGGTTCATGTATAATTATTAAAAAGTAACGAATTCAAAAACATCTCTCGAATGGTTTAAGTCGTATCTGAGCAACAGAAGTCAAATTGTGAGGGTGGATACCACGTTGTCATAAGGTGGATACCACGTTGTCTTCTAGCAAGCCAATAGAATGTGGAGTACCACAAGGCTCAGTACTAGGCCCCATTTTGTTTCTTCTTTTTATTAACGACATTGGTAACATAAACATCAGTGGCAAAATATGTCTTTTTGCCGACGATACTAGCTTCACTTGGAGCAACAAGGACGTCACGGCACTTCATAGGATTATATCAAATGACTTAATCACCATTAAATCTTGGTGCGATTCGAACCTCCTGAGTTTCAACATTTCTAAAACTAAAGCTTTGTCGTATAAAAACTCGCTGCAGCCTTTTGTACTTAACAACACCACCATTGACGTCGTAAAATCTGTAAAATTCTTAGGGCTTGTTGTGGACAATTCTCTGAAATGGGACATGCATATCGAAGCTTTGTCGAAAAAATTGAGCTCTGCCTGTTTTGCATTAAGATCTGTTTCTAAGGAGCTTAACTTGTCAGTGGCTAGAACTGTTTATTATGCACTTTTTGAGTCGCACCTTAGGTATGCCCTTCCATTCTGGGGTACGTGTTGTGCGACTCAATTTGACCGCATTTTCAAACTCCAGAAGAGAGCTGTTCGATATTCACTGGGACTAAACAGCAGAACTCATTGCCAGGACTTTTTTAAAAAATTAAAAATATTAACTCTTCCTTCCTTATTTATATTTGAATGTATGTATCAGCTTCTCAAGAAAGGCCATCTCACACTTATCCACTCAGGAACGCGGAGCAAGATCTTTATCTACCTACCCCACGCTCAGAGTTAGTTAAAAGTTCAATATTATACAACTCGAAAAAAATGCACAATCACCTGCAATTTGAAATCAAATCCATAACATCATTTTCTTCTTTTCGCAAAGCATTGAACTGTTATTTACTAGACAAGGCTTTCTACGCCGTAAATGAATTATATTTTGATAATCGAATTTGATCTTGTAAACACTGGTCTAATGTTTGCTATTGCTATATTTACCAATGACACTGAAATAAATTTATTTAGAGGTCATTGATATTCACTATAAACTAACTAAATATTTTTGAATATTATTATTATTTTTTTTTATTTTTTGACATTGTAAAAATTTATATAAATGTTTATTTTAAACAATAAGACTGACAATATTATTTGTATAATGTTTTGTATTATCTTTTGTTTGTTTGTTTGTGTACATTGTTTGTTTACTTTACCTTTGTCTACAAATTGTAAATTTTTTTGACAATAAAGGCCATCTATTTATTTATTTATTTTTACTAGTGAAATAAAAATAGTGGGTTTTCATTTTTAATCGCTCAATTCCATGACAGCTACGGCCAATATTATGACATTCGAACAATTTAGTTTTTGAAATAGATAGCCACATGTCTCCTTCTTATGCCACAGTGGCTGTCGACTAAATTTGTCGTTTAGGCTATACAGATTTTTTTGACAGGCAGTTTTTTCTCCAAAAATTTTAAATATATTTTTTTTCAAGAACGGTTAATGTTAGGTATACAGATTTTGATATCAAAATTCATAAAATTTTACAGAGAATTTAAGTATGTAATAAAAAATGGGGGTACCCATTTAAAATGAGAAAGTTGCTGTCAACTTCCGGTATTTCAGAAAGTGCCGCCATATTGAAAATATTTTTAATCGATTGATCTCGTTGTAAAACAATAGTGTGCAAAAAATCTCCGATATAGATATTGTAGTTCTCTAGAAACTTCTAATGCACGCTCAGCCTTGGACACCCTGTATATTATCAATAAAACTAAGTCAAATTTTTATCTCCAGCCAATACGGTATCCTTCAAAAAACTGTAAAACGCTTATAAATTTGATCTTGTTCTTCCATCCACCACCCAAATAAAAAACAAACATGCAAAAATCGACTTACGTGGCGTCACGATGCATCCTCTGAACGGATCACCGGTGAAACCCGGACCGCACGTGCACACCGGGTTGTGATTGACGACGGAACACAGCGCGTTTGGACCGCACGTGCCCGGGCACGGGTCGCGACACTTTTGGTTGATACATGCGCGCGCGCTCGGACACTCCGGATTAATAGTGCACTCCGGCCGACAGGAGGGCGGCTGGCCTACGAAACCCTCGACGCACGAACAGGCCGGACTCTCGCCGCGCACTTGGCACACCGCGTTCGCGCCGCACGGGCTCGGTTGACACGGGTTGACAGGTCGTTCCACTGAAAATAAGAAAGTGAGGTTAGTAACAGTTTCAATTTCTATTTGTTTATTGTGTCATAAACTCTTGCATTAACTAATAAAATTATTTTTTTTATTACGTAACATACTAATCAGTATACAGGGTTGTTCACCACATACGACACGGAGTATTGTAGCTAAACGATTAGATTTTTACAAATTGTAAGTTTTGGGTTCGTTGAAGGACTATTAGAGCTAAAATTTAAAAATAATTTTACAAGATACAAAGTGTCCCAAATAAGTGAAAAATATTACAGTTGTATTTTTCTAAATAGAACACTCTGTATATTATTATATTTTTAGATTTTACGATTGAAATAAAGGTAAATTTGATTAAGGTTTATCACATTTAAACCTTACCATTTTTGAATATTTTCAATTTTGTGAAATTGCAGTAAAATATTTGAGGCTTCATTTCTCCAAGGGTATCAAAGTTTGTTATACTAAATATATACTAAAGAATATTTTATTGATCAGTTATTGTGTTGCAATAATAAAAATTATACAACTTTATAGAGAATATCCAAAAATTAATATTAAATAATTACTAGCTTTAAACGGCAATAACTTGATTAATTTAAATAGAACACCCTGTATATTTTACGTGCATCAGATGCACAATTAAATTGTCTATCAAAATGTATGAAATCATTTTTTACTTATCTCTTCAAGTTTTCGTAGAAAATTCATGTTTTTCTAATTTAGGCCTCATTTATCACTATATCAATGGAATATTGATATTTTAGATTTTTTTTTAAAGTAACATATGTACAAAATGTACAGGTGGTAAAGGTAATAATATTACAAGCCCATTTGTTTAAAGGGAAATTAAAACAACTTTTGTTGCACGTCATCAATGACACCATGCGTCGTCTTATGGAGTTTGCTGGTGGTCGTATTATGATGTGAAACCAAAGTTATTTTAATTTCCTTATACAAAAAGTTAACTTATGAAAATTAACGTCTATGTTGTTATAAATAAGCATTCGTCACAAAAATGAAATAAAATTTATAAGGTGCTACTTTTTACCACACTGTCTAATACACATACAAAATTCTTTTTTTTTAGTATTTGGAGCAATTATTATTAATCAACGTAAACAGTCAATTAATGTAGTTTGAATACTGGGATTATATTAATTAGTCCTCTTTAACAAAACATATTTAAATAGTTTTTTTTTTAATTTTTTAATGAAACAAGCGAACTATATCGACAATATTAGTATCTGGTACTTTTTTAAAAATTTGTTACATTTTTAAAAATAATCTAAAATGCCAATATTCCATGGGTATAGTGGTAAATAAGGTCTAAATTATGAGAAAATGCATTTTCTACGAACATTTGAAGAGATAAGCAAAAATTTATTTAATACAATTTGATAGACAATTAAATTGTGCGTCTAATTCACGTAAAATATACAGGGTGTGCCATTTAAATTAATCAAGTTATTGCCGTTTAAAGCTAGTAATTATTTACTATAAATTTTTTGACACTCTGTAGCATAATTTTTATTATTGAAGCACAATATCTGACCAATAAATAATCTTCAGTAAATATTTAGTATTAAAAACTTTGATACCCTTTGAGAAACGAAGCCTTTTTTTTACTGCAATTTCCGAGGCAATTTCACAAAATTGAAAATATTTCAAAAGGTAAGGTTTAAGTGTGATAAACCTTACTCAAATTTACCTTTATTTCAATCGTAGCATCTAAAAATATAATATTACACAGGGTGTTCAAAAAAATACAACTATATAATATTTTTTACTTATTTGGGACACTCTGTATCTTGTAAAATTATTTATAAATTGTATTGATAAATTATATCTATTGAACTTATTTTGATTCAAAAAATACATAGTAACACAGAAGCAGTAATTGTGCAAATAAAAACCAATCTTCATGGGAGACGTTAATATACTGTTTAAAAATATAAAATAAGGTTTGATCAAAGAAAATATTACATCATTTTGATTGGACTAAAAAAAAACACAAATTTGACGGTAATATATAAGAGAAGCCATAAATATATTGCAATAACGTGGAGGTCATTTAGGTAACGAATGAGATCATTCATAATTAATCGCAAAATTTCATTCGCATCATGCAAGATACATCAGTAACCAAGACCAAGTGTGAGACCAGGTTGGAAATTACCTGTTTTATAATTCAATGATAAGTAAGCCTATCTATCAGCCTAACCGCATATATTTGATAATCAATTTATCTAAAAACACTAAATCTAAGGGCAATCGGTGACTGTGAGATTAAACATTTTAGTACCTTTAACTTCTTGTATTATAAAGCATCTAGTAAATGGATCGCCGGTATATCCAGTGGAACAGCTACAGATGGGATTGTGATTTACAACTTGACACTTGGCATTAATTCCGCATGTTCCGGGGCATGGATCGACACATTTCTGGTTTAGACAGGCTTGCGTTAGGGGGCATTCGGCACTAATAACGCATTCTGGACGACATTGTGGAGGGCTTCCAATCATGGCGGGTTGACAAGAGCACACTGAAATGCCGTTATTTACCCTACATATACTGTTTGGACCACAAGGTGATGGCTGGCACGGATTTTCTGGTGGGGAAGCTGTGAAATATATTTTTCGTGTAGTATATTATTATTGTGGATATATTTTCAAAACTTACGAACTCGAGTTACTGGATTGCAACTACTAAACGGATTTCCTTCGTAATTTTCCGGACAGCTACAAATAGGTAGATGGTTGACAACGCTACATATCGCTCTTTGACCGCAAGTACCCGGACAAGGATCCACGCATTTCAAATTAATACAAGCTTTATTAGGAGAGCAGTCTGTGTTTGAGGAACATTCCGGTTTACATCCTACATAAGGATCGCCTTTGTATAAGGCCAAGCAGGTACAAATTCCGTTGTTGCATTGTGCATTTGGTCCACAGGGCGACGGTTGACATGGATCGCCCTTCTTGGGTGGCGGAGGTGGTGGTTCCACTACACATTCAGTAAAAGCGTTTCCGGTAAATCCAGGAAGACAAGAGCAGATGGGAATGTGGTTTTGAACGCGGCATTCGGTGTTAAAACCGCAAGATCCTGGACAGGGATCTCTGCATTTCTCCGAGATACAAGCTTGATGAGACGGACAGTCGGTGTTAACCACGCACTCAGGTCGACAATTTGGTGGAATTCCGATATAGTTAACTTTGCAAGTACAAGATGGCTGTCCTCCAATGTCACGGCACTCGGAGTATAATCCACATGGAGACGGTATGCATGGATTTGACGGAACAACAGGAATAACTGGAGTTTTGACTACTTCGAAACATCTTACGAAAGGATCGCCGCTCAATCCAGATGGACAAATGCATATTGGGTTGTGGTTTATCACTTCGCATCTGGCGTTTATACCGCATGTTCCAGCACAAGGGTTAGCGCATTTGAACTTGTGGCATGCTTTGTTAGAAGGACATTCCGAACTGACTACACACTCAGGTTTGCAAGATGGTGGTTGACCATGGTACTCTGGCAAGCAGGAACAGACAGCTTGGTCATTGACATTCCGGCATTGGCTATTAGGTCCGCACGGTGAGGGCTGACAGGGGTTGATCGGTTCATGAACAGTAGCTGCAAGTTAATATTTGTGTTAACATTATATGCATAATATTTTTGGTATTCTTTTTGAATTTGGTATTCTGAATTAAAAAGCAATTTGATATATGATATTCACAATCAAATGTTTACTTTTTAGGCTTAGCCGTTTTTGTTTAAAGTTGAAAGTATTGTAATTTTGGTTCATTTGACAAGCAAAACATTTTGTATGAAAAAGACCAATCGGCAAATTGTATACCACCTTAATTTTAAGCCACATTATTTTAAAAAAAGTGTCACCATTTGATTTTTTTCACTTTTTTTATTAACTCTCTGTAATGATACAAACTAAAGGTGTAATGCTTTATTATTAGTTAATTCTTTAAAAAAAAAGGAAACATTTTAAATCAAATATACAGGGTGACGCCTCTCATACGACGCAGAGGTTCCATGGAGAACGGTAGTTTATATCGAAATAAAATTTTGGTAGCTTATGCGGGTTAGTTTAGAGATTTTTTTTAAATATAGAGAATTTTACAGGGGTCTAAATCTAAAATACTTACGTTCTCTGGGTAATTCTTGTGGAGAACAAAAAGAAAATGCATTTCCTGTATAGCCTGCGATGCAATTACAGGTGGGCACGTGATTAATAACTGAACATTCTGCATTTTGACCACAAGTTCCTGGACAGGGATCGCTACATTTACTTCTGATGCAAGCTTTGTTCTGGGGACAATCTGAACTAAGTACGCATTCTGGCCTGCAGCCTTCGTAAGGATTTCCTTGGTAATCAGGTAAACATATACATGCTCCCGCGCCATTTCTTTCTTTACATTCTGCATTGGCTCCGCATGGAGATGGTTCACAAGGCTTGATAGGTTCGGATATTACAATACATTGAACAAATGGATTGCCCGTATATCCCGATAAACACGAGCAGGAAACTGTGTGAGATATTACTGAACATTCCGCATTATCTCCGCAAATACCAGGACACGGATCTTTACATTTGTTGTTAACGCAAGCCTGCGTGCTAGGACAGTCTGTGTTGATTATACATTCTGGTCGGCAATTTGGTGGATTTCCGATATAGTTTGGCAGGCAACTACAGTCATACGAGTCTCCTATAGTTCTGCATACGGAATTTGGCCCGCAAGGTGAAGGGTTGCAAGGCTCTTTTCTTGGAACTGGTACTGGTTCTGGAGGAATTTCCTTACAAATTTGGAATGGATCACCGGTTTGTCCTTCCCCACAACTACATATTGGACTATGATTTCGTACTTCACATCGAGCATTCACTCCGCAAGTTCCTGGGCAAGGATCGATGCATTTTTGGTTAATACAAGCTCTATTTTGAACACATTCGGAGCTGACTACGCATTCGGGTCGACATCCTGGAGGGCTACCTTGATAACCTTCTAAGCAGGAACAGACGGCTTGCTCATTAATTTCTCGACATTGACTGTTGGGTCCGCAAGGTGATGGATTGCAAGGGTTTTGTTTTGGTGGCGGCTCTGATACATGACATTTTTGGAACGGATCTCCGGTATATCCATCTGGACAAGAACATGTGGGTATATGATTAATAACATCACATCGAGCATTTTGACCGCAAGTTCCTGGACAGGGGTCTACACATTTATTTCTGATACAAGCTTTATCTCTTGTACATTCAGCACTGAGGACACATTCTGGTCTGCACGCTTCATAAGGATTTCCACTGTATTCAGCCAAGCATGTGCATATACCGTTGTTACAAAGAGCGTTTGTTCCGCAAGGCGAAGGGTTGCATGGATCAAGAGGTCTAGGTTGTTCTGTAGTCGAGGGCGGTAACAAATAACAATTTGTGAATGGATCGCCGGTGTATCCATCCGAGCACGAGCATATAGGGATATGATTTAATACACTACATCTAGCATTAGAACCACATGATCCTGGGCACGGGTCTTTACATTTCTGATTGATGCATGCTAAAGCGCTCGAGCATTCTGAGCTAAGTACGCACTCAGGTCGGCAGTTTGGTGGAGCACCAATATAATTCGGCAAGCAAGAACAAGACGCTCCTCCGTCAACTACTCTGCATTCTGAGTTAGGACCACAAGGATTTGAATAACAGGGATTGGGTCTTTCGGTCGATGGAGGCTCAGCGACCACTGCCTGAATAGAACATCTTTTGAACGGATCTCCTGTGTACCCGGGTGGGCAGGCGCAGATCGGATTATGATTTCTCGTAGTACATTGAGCACCCAAACCACAGGTGTTAGGGCAAGGATCACCACACTTTTGGTTGATACAGGCTTTGTCTAATTGACATTCTGAGTTTACTACACATTCAGGTCTACAGTTTGGAGGCGAACCAATATATAATGGTAAGCATGAACATACAGCTTGACTGTTTACTTCCCTACATTGGCTGTTTGGTCCACAAGGTGATGGCTGGCATGGGTTTATAGGCGGCGGGGGTTCCGTTGGTATAATTCTGCATTGGAAGAATGGGTCACCGGTATATCCTGCAGGACATATACAGTTAGGTACGTGGTTATTTACGTGGCACTCTGCTAAAGTTCCACAGGTACCAGGACAGGGGTCGATGCATTTATATGATACACAGGCCAACTTAGTTGCACAATCGCTGTTAACTTCACATTCTCTGCGACATCCCCTGGTATTATCGTACGGGTCACCTTCGTAACCTGGCGCGCAGTAGCAAGCTCCGGCGCCATTCTTTTCTCTGCACTCGGCATTAGGTCCACATGGAGATGGCGAACAAGGTGTGGCGGGTCTTTCAGTTACTGTAAATAAGAATAATTATAAATTTTTAGTTTCTGATTGAAATGTGGTAGTGTCTTACAAGGTGGAAGTGGCAAACTACAAGAACTAAATGGATCCCCGGTATATCCAGGGAAGCAAGAACATACAGCTTTGTGATTTACAACTGTACATTGCGCATTAATACCGCACAGTCCCGGACAAGGGTCTTTACATTTCTCATTTTTGCACGATAAATGATTGGCGCATTCAGAATCACTTAGGCATTCGGGACGGCAATTTGGTGGTCGTCCGATAAAGTTTTGTAAGCAAGAACATGCAGGCTGATCGGCAACGACTCTACATTGTGAGTTAGGCCCACAAGGTGAAGGTAAGCATGGGTTTTCAGGAGTTCTAGGTGGTGGAGGTACTAAAATACAGAGAAATCTAGAATAAAGTAAAAAGAAACGAAGTATAGAGAGACATACATTCAATTTTAGAGCACTTAGTAAAAGGATCTCCTGTGTATCCAGAATCGCAACTACAAATTGGATTGTGGTTGACGACTCTACATTGAGCATTTATTCCGCATGTTCCTGGGCAAGGATCTACACATTTCTGAGATACACAGGCTTTATCTTGGGAACATTCAGAGCTAACTACGCATTCTGGGCGACACATGGGTGGTGCGCCGACGTATCCAATGTTACAAGAGCACACGGCTATGCCGTTTACTTCTTTACATGTACTATATGGCCCACAAGGTGAGGGTTGGCATGGGTTCGATGGCTCTTCTATAACTAAATAATTATAACATAGTAAGATATTTATCTAACACAAGGGTTAATTTAACGTTAGTATACTATTTTATTTTGGATTCTTACTCGCTTGTATCAGGTTGCAAGCACGGGTGGGATCTCCAGTATATCCCGGTATGCAAATACATGATGGTGTATGATTTATCACGTTGCATTCCGAGTTCAGTCCACAAGTACCAGGACAAGGATCAATGCATTTATTATTTACACAGGCTCTACTACGATCACAATCAGAATTGGTTACACATTCTGGTCTACATCCTGTGTAAGGATCTCCAAAGTATTCCGGTAAACAAGAACAAGATCCGGCATTATTTCTTTCTTTACATATAGCATTCGCCCCACAAGGCGATGGATTACATGGATTTTGAGGTTTTTCTGTAACAGGGGGAGCTAAAAGCAGATTATTATATCAAGTTTTGTATGTAATTGAAGGGACTATCTAATAAAAATTTATAGTAATAAAGTAATAGCTCTTACGGGGTATAACAGAGCATCCATTGAAAGGATCACCAGTGTATCCTGAAATACATTGACAGACCGGCCTATGCTTTAATGTTATACATGTAGTAAATACACCGCATGAACCTGGACAAGGATCTACACATTTTTCGTTTTGGCATGCAAGATTTCCTGGGCACTCAGAGTTTATTGTACATTCTGGTCTGCAGTTTGGCGCCCGACCAATATAGTTTGGTAGACAAGAACAAGCGGCTTGTGTTCCTATAACCCTACATTGAGAATTAAGTCCACAAGGAGAAGGAACACAAGGATTTCCTGTTGGTTCAACAACAGGTTGTTCTAAAAATAAAAACAGAATGCATAAGGACGGTTTGAATTTGAATATAGACTAGAAACTTACTCTCTTGTAAGACACATCTGACAAATGCGTCTCCTACGTAATTTTCGGGACAACTACATATAGGATTATGAGAAACTACTTGGCAACGAGCATTTATTCCACAGGATCCAGGGCAAGGATCTTTACATTTTTGATTGATACATGCTTTATTTTGCGCACATTCTGAACTAACCATACATTCTGGTCTACATGAAGGTGGTGAACCGATATATTCTGGTAGACATGAACAAACAGCATGATTATCAATTTCTTTACAAATACTATTAGGGCCACAGGGTGAAGGCACACAAGGGTTTCCTCTGGGTTGTTCTTCTACTACTGAAGATAAAATGTATTATAATGTTTTAAAATTTTCTTAATCTACGAAGGTAATCTGAAAAGTTGCTGATCCCGCCGTGTATACGGGAACATTCATGTAGTAAAATCGATGCTTAGTTTTTGTTTGATAGTCGCTTGGACGAGTCCATATAATGGTTATAGTGAAAATGGAGAAAATCGAGTTGTTTTTGAAACATAATTTACCTACGTAATCAAGCACGAGTTAGATACCGTGTAAGAGACTATTTAAAATCATTTGCCAGCATGAAGTTAGAGTGTTGAAATTAAATATGGTCAGGACGTCCAATGACCAACTAATTGCAAACCTTTTATCAAAAAATTGAAAGATGCGTACAATTTATCTTAGATAGGAACTATCGAAAACAGGAAATAGCCATTTTATTGGATAGTCAAGCAGCACTAAAAGCGATCAACTCAGTAACCATCAATTCGAAGTTGGGCAAATAATGCCTAGAGAAGCTGAATAAATTAGGCAAAGAAAGTAAAGTTCTCCTACTCTGGGTGCCCGCTCACTAAAGGATAAAAGGCAATGAAAAAGCAAACGATCTAGCTAGAAAAGGAGCGAACACTCCACTAACTAGCCCAGAACCGTTCTGCTTTCCAAGTGGAAACCAACTTAAAACGGAACTCAAGAACTTGGAAGATTCCATCGACTAGACACTCGAAAAATTCTCTCAGAACTTACGACCGAGAAAAATCAAAGATTTTCCTTGATTTAAGTAAGAACAATCTTCGGATTGTCACGGTTTAACAGGACACTATCTTCTTAACGAACACCTCAATAAATTGAAGTTAAGAAACAACAGCGAATGCAGATTTTGTGGGGAAAATGGGGAAACACCAGAACATCTCATCACTGAGTGCGCCGAGAAGACAACCATTCGTACCATAAACTTTGGCTGATGTCGGAGATGGAGAGCTGGCTCTCTGAAGTCGTCTCAGTTTTTGTCAAAGCCCTGAGACTATATGATGAGTTATAATTCGTTCTAACTCAAAAAGGGGGGACACCCAATAGTTCTGTAAGGTCGCAGTGATTAACTTCCCACACATTTTGCATTCTACATTCTAGGATGACTTCACACCTATATCGATTACATTAGCAAAATAAATTGCAGAAGGCCTAAATCGCAGAACCGTACATGAAGAGAATTTTATTCCATAAGAAAACCATCTCACCCCTCAGGCCAAGACAAAATTGGTCCAGTTACAGTGTCTGCTGCTAGAAACTATTTGCATTAACTTGATTTAGCTGTGACCAATTCAATTTTATTCACAAAACAGTTTTTACGCACGAAGAACGATTATTTTCGGCTAACGAGGAGATCATCCTTGTCAACATCAGCTTTACTGTCAAGCACGCCAATTTGGACAGGTTGATGAGTTGAGAGAGCATCTTGATCGAAACGTGTGGTATCTCAAACATATTACGTAGAAGAATAAAAATAAATTTTGAAAAAATATTTTGTATAATAGTGAGATCGTATAATTTTGTATAATCGTGAGCTTTTCAGATCACCCTCGTACTGTGTTAAGGCTCGAATTAATCTTACTAGGTGGTATAATTCTACAAGAATCCAAGGGATTTCCGGTGTATCCAGGTAGACATGAACAAGACGGTGCGTGGTTGGCAACTGTACATTCTGCATTCAAACCGCAAGTGCCTGGACATGGATCTTTACATTTGTTATTTACGCAGGCCTTATCTCTAGCACAATCGGAATTAGTAACACATTCCGGTCTACAACCGGTATAAGGGTCTCCAAAGTAATCGGGAATGCACACGCATGATCCCGCATTATTTTTCTCTCTACATTCCGCATTGGCACCGCACGGAGAAGGATTACAAGGATTTTGAACTTCTGCAACTACCGGAGCTAAAATATTAATTAGGTATCTTTAAGTTATGCTGTAACTAACAAAAAAGAAGGCTATTACTTATTATAAGGACACATCCTGAAAAAGGATCGCCCGTGAATCCAGTTCTGCAACTACAAGTTGGACGATGCGAGATTACTACGCATTCGGCATTGGATCCGCAGGAACCTGGACACGGATCCACGCATTTTTCTCTTTGACATGCTAGATTTGCTGGACAGTCGGCATTTATGGTACATTCTGGCCGACAGTTTGGAGGTCGGCCGATAAAGTTTTGAATACAAGAACACGCCGGGGTGTTTCCAACAACGCGACATTGAGAATTTGGACCGCATGGAGACGGTACGCAAGGGTTTGCTGGAGGAAGCGGTTCGGGTTTTCCTAAAGAAATTAGTGAGTTGTAGTGAAATGTTTCCCGATTAAGATTCGGCACTAAGCGCAAAACATTCCCCTTTAGAACTTTTTCTTTAATGGCCATAAACGGGATACAAAAAAACGCAACGGAGAAATTTTTGGTCAAATTTAAAGTGTTATATTTTTTTTATTTTTAGCCCTATTTTCATGAATTTTTGGAAAACTGTATATAATTATACCAACTTTAGTTCGTAAACTAAGTTTTTTATAAACTTTAGTATTTGGCATATTATACAGGGTTAATCGAGGTGTTGTTTTTTTACCCCAACTTTAAAACACCCTGTGCAATAATTTCGTTTGTATATTTTCCTAAAATATAATTTTATGGTCAGAACCGTGACTCCTGAGCCTTTTGTTTTTTTGATTCATGTCAATACATGCTTTGGTTAATTTTGAAGAGCGAAATGAACTGACTGCGATCAATTTGCATTTTTTTCAGTTATCCTTACTTTGAATGTAATTTTTTAATACGACGAGACGGTATTGTCGAAACGTCATATTACGCTGCATTGAATACTCTATACTAAATTAAAAAAAAAAACGTTGAAAACTAATGATACGGTCCTGGTTTTAATAAATATTACTAACGATTAACGATAACAGAACTAACGATATTAAAGAAAACATCTGTAATACTCAAGTATACAAACAGAAAAAAATGTAAAAAATACCCTATTACTTTGTGTTGCCTCCCTTGGCTGCTTTAACTGCCTGTATTCATTCGTTTATACTGTCATTGAGGCTGCATAATATATCATATTGCGTTATTCTTTCCTATTCTTCTTTAAGAACCAAGCGAAGTTCATTTAATGAAGCTGGTACCGCTTCGCGACCTTTAACCGTCCTGCCAAGTATTTCCCAAACGTCGAACATGATGGGCAGCTCATAGTAGTATATAGTTCGCAATAATCACTAAAGCCTTGTCATATTGAAAAATAACTTCAAAAAGAAATGATAATTGAAAAAATTGCAAATTGTTGGTGGCAATTTATATTTACTTTCATTTCTTAACATGACGGATGAAGTTCTAAAGGGGGATGTTTTGTTGCACTTACTTTCTTCTTGATTGCATTTAATAAACGGATCACCGGTAAAACCGACAGAACAGCTACATATCGGGTTGTGATTGACAGTTTGACATCTGGCATTGATACCGCAGGTTCCCGGGCAAGGATCTGTGCATCTGGTATTGATACACGCCTTATCGAGCGAGCATTCTGAACTAGTCATACATTCGGGTCGACACATAGGGGGTGATCCGATATAGTTTTCTTGACAAGAGCACACTGCATGTCGGTTAGTGACTCTACAAATGCTATAAGGACCGCATGGCGATGGTTGGCATGGTTCCGGTTCTTCTTCTATTACTTAAATGATTAAATCAGGATCGTTATTGTTCGGAATATGCAATTAAATATGAAAAACTATAAAGTCGGTTTTAATTATTTATACTTTTTAGAGAAATCAATTATAAAAATACACCAAAAATTTGAATTAAAAATAATGATAGAGATCAAAATTTTGTTGGAATATATATCATTAAAGTTCATAATATATCATTTAGGTTGAAAAAAAATATCTTTCACTGAAAATTTTAATTAAAGAAATTCTGAATTACAACTTAGATTTTTTTAGAATACAATTTACAGGATTATTCACCAAATACGATAATACGTAGCTAAACGATTAGATTTTTACAAATTGTAAGTTTTTTGTTTGTTGAATGACTATTAGAGCTACAATTTAAAACTATTTTTACAAGATACAGAATGCTCCAAATAAAAAATCTACGATTGAAATAAAGGTAAATTTGATTAAGGTTTATCATACTTAAACCTTACCGTTTTTGAAATATATTCAATTTTGTGAAATTGTAGTCAAAATTTTAAAGCTTCATTTCTCCAAGGGTAGGAAAGTTTTTTAAGCTAAATATTTACTGAAGTTTATTTATTGATCAGACATTGTGTTGCATTAATAAAAATAATACTACCTTATACACAGTGTCTAAAAATGTATATTAAATAATTACTAGCTTTAAACGGAAATAACTTGTTAAATATACAGGGTGTTCCACCCTGTATATTTTACGAGAATCAGATGCACAATTTAAGTGCCTATCAAAATTGTATCACGCCATTTTTTACCTATCTCTTCAAGTTTTCATAGAAATTTAAAAAAAAAGCATTTTCTTATAATTTAGACCTCATTCATCAATATACCAATGGAATATTGACATTTTAGGTTTTTTAAAGCAACAAATGTACAAAATGTACATGTACTAAAAACGAAAATATTGCAAGCCCGTTCCTTTATAAAAAGAAAACTATTTAAATCTTTGTAAAAATGTATACTAATTATTAAATAATGTACCATCATTATTGTCGCCCAAAAATTTGTTAATTACATACTTAATTGTTGTAGTTAATAAATTATTCTAAATAAATGTGGATTTGAATCAGAAATCAATATAATAATAAGTTATGAAAATGACCGTCTCTGTTATTTTAAATAAGCATTCGTGAACAAATGAAATAAAATTTCTAAGGTGGTACTTTTTACCCCACTATCTAAAACACATACAAAATTCAGTTTTTTAATCTTTAGAGCAATTATTCAACACAGTCAATTAATGTACCTACTGAGTTTGAATACTGAGATCATATTAATTGGTCCTCTTTAACAAATATTTAAATTTTTAATAAAATACGCGAATTATATCGACAATATTAGCATAGCGACAATTTGTTACATCTTTAAAAATAATCTAAAATGTCAATATTTCATGGGTATATTGATAAATCAGGTCTAAATAATAAAAAATGCATTTTCTACGAAAATCTGAAGAGATAAGTAAAGAATGGCATAATACAATTTGACAGACAATTAAATTTTGCATCTGATTCTCGTAAAACATAAAAATTATTCCATTTAAATTAAAGAAGTTATTGCCGTTGAAACCTAGTAATTAGTTAAAATAACTTTTTAGGCACTCTGTATAAGGTAGTTATAATTTTTATTATTGCAACAAAAAATCTAATAAATAGAAAAACTTCAGTACAATACTTGTTTTTAAAAACTTAAATACGTCTAGAGAAATGAAGTATTAAAATTGTTAATTCATTTTGACAAAATCTAAATATTTCAAAAACGGTAAGATTAAAATGCGACAAACCATAATCAAATTTAACTTTATGTTAATCGTAGAAACTAAAAATATAATAATATACAGGGTGTTCCACTTAAAAAAATACAACTTTGATATTTTTTATTTATTTTGGACACTGTTTATTTTATTTATTTTGGACACGGATTTATTTTTATTCTGTATCTTTTAAAAATATTTTTAAATCGTAGCTCTAATAGTCCTTCAACGAACCCAAAACTTACAATTTGTAACAATCTAATCGTTTAGCTACAATACTTCGTGTTGTATGTGGTGAATAACACTGTATTGTGATTGTTTTTGTTACTTCTTTAAGTCTACGCAACTTTAATATATCCACTTGTCAATAGGCCCACTACCATTTATTATTCTATTAAAATAGTTCTAATCTCATTCTAGCTAACAAAAATATTGATATATTAAATCAGTAATTTAATAACTAAGAGAGAGGGAGCTTAGTGCTGCTAAATCAATCAACTGGCTTTTTCCACCAAATTTGAAACATTGTTAGATATTCGAAACATTGTTATAAGTTACTTTAAACCGACTTTATAGATACTATTTTTCAAACTTACTTGGTTGAACGATAATATGACAAGAGACAGACGGGTTTCCAGTATATCCACTCAGACAAGAACAAGACGGAACATGATTAGATACACGACATTCGGCATTAATTCCACATATTCCAGGACAAGGATCTTTACACTTATTATTGAAACATGCCTTATCTCTCGAGCAATCGGAATTTGTTACACATTCAGGTTTGCAAGCGGTGTACGGATCGCCAAAATACTCGGGTAAACAAGAGCACGAACCTGCCCCATTTCGTTCCTTGCAGATAGCGTTTGCCCCACAAGGAGATGGATTGCAAGGTTGTGGTATTTCAACAGGAGCTACGATAGGTATAGGAGAACACCCGCTAAATGGATCACCGGTAAAACCTGCTTGGCACTGACAAATGGGCGAGTGTCTGGTAACGATGCAAAGAGCATTGAATCCACAAGTGCCTGGGCAAGGATCTTTACACCTTTCGTTAATGCAAGCTAAATTTCCTGGACATTCCTGATTGATTGTGCATTCCGGTCGACAGTTTGGTGCGCGGCCAATATAATTTGGTAAACACGAGCATACAGCTTGTGTTCCTACCACTCTACAGTTCGAATTTGTGCCACAAGGTGTTGGAATACACGGATTACCGGTAGGCTCTTCAATTATTGGACGCTCTAAAAGAATATCACAAAGAAAATTTTAATATTACAAATAGGATAATAAATCTTACTGATTTCCTCTATACACCGAATGAACGGATCTCCTGTAAATCCTGACGGACAGGTACATATGGGATTGTGATTTATAACTGTACATTTAGCGTTAAGTCCGCAGGAACCAGGGCAAGGATCTTTACATTTCTGGTTTATACATGTTTTGTCTTGCGAACATTCTGAACTGACTACACATTCCGGTTTGCACATCGGTGGAGCCCCAATATAGTTTGGCAAGCAAGAACATACAGCGTTATTATTTATTTCCCTGCACTGACTATAAGGTCCACAAGGAGATGGTACACATGGGTTTATTGGTTCTCTTGGTTGTTCAATTATTGCTAAGGTAAACACCAATTATAATGTAAACTATATAACTACACTCCCGAGCGTGAAAAACGGACACATTAAAATTTTGATGTATTTTAAAGTTTTTGTATTGTTTTCTAGTGGACCGATTTTGAAGATTCTTTAAGCAATTTGTAGCTAGAATATTTGACTTTTTAGTACCTCTTTTTTTAGCACCTCGAGTGAACACAAAATGTTATTTTGGTGAAAGTTTGGAACACTCTGTGCAATATATTAAAAAAGCAGGGAGCCTGAAAATGATTTTATCATCTAGGTGCATCTTTTCTCTATAGTTTATTTTTTTGGAGATATTCGCTTTTGCAGAAGGCACTAATAATTTTCGTAATTTTTACATTAAAACTGTTCCTTTGCTTTTAGTCCCAGTCAGCAAAAACTTTCAGTGTGAAATAGTGTTTATGATTTATGTAATGTCACTGTTGGCTGACTCTAGCAGAGATGGTTTTTAGTCCAGAAGTTGTATCAGCTATAGTTGCTTTAATAATTGAAGATGATAGAGATCAAAATTATGTCGCTAACAGATTTGGTTGTGCACGAAGTACAGTGCAGTGGCTTCTTCGAGACAAGTCCATGTGCTAGACGTCCAGGAACCTTCGTATGGGAACTTCGAATCGAGACGATCGACTTATTATAAGTTTATCGCTAAGAAACCGCCGTTTGCCAGCTTTTCAAATTTATAATGAATTGCATCTAAGGAATGTACAGGGTGGGTGAAATTGGATGCTTTTAAAGGGAAACACCCTTTTCTATAGGAGATAGACGAAAACTAAATCGGTGTCTGGAGCTCAAATTTGATCAAAAACATGATGGTGAAAACCGCACATCGATATCTATTACTGTTTCGGAGTTACGGGGTGTTTTTCAAAAATGTGCATTTTTAAAAAATTGCTGTAACTTTTTTGCTATGGAAAATTTTGTATTTCTATGAAAACATTTCCAAAGCACCTTTTCACGTAGAATTTAATGGTTTAAATATATTTTTTTTAAATTAATAATTTAACAGTTATCAATAGAAAAATTGATATTTTATTTGGGACACCCTGTTAATTTTTAATTAATTGAAAGGGACTTAAAATTACCTTTCCAAAAATATAGCACACTTAATATTTTGTTATAATCTCCTTCGAAATACAGCATTTTTAAAGGTTTGCCACTTTTAACTAGTAGGCTTTGTACCCCTTATTGATGATCTAATGGCCCCTAATGGAACTCGAAAACATATTTTTCCAGCAAGACGAGGCACCACCTCAGAACGAAGAAGTTATCAGCAAATTTTTGCAGTTAATTTCGGGAATAATTGAATAGCCTAACCAAGATCCCAGTCGTTGGCCGTTGAGGCTGCCGGACTTA
Source organism: Sitophilus oryzae (assembly GCF_002938485.1). Lineage (NCBI taxonomy): Eukaryota > Metazoa > Arthropoda > Insecta > Coleoptera > Curculionidae > Sitophilus > Sitophilus oryzae. Next base: position 66,946 of record NW_022145846.1, read on the forward strand.
GTGCTTATGAATCTAATAATATGAATATCTTTTGCGGAAGAATAAAGGTTCTTATTTTTAAATTGCCCCTATAATCTAGACAAGAATAAGAAGTGCGAGTGCGAATTATGCGAGGGTATCTTTCACTCCTACTGAGTTAATGAATACCGAGAGAAATGTTCAAAAACGGCTCCGTCTGTCAATAACAAAAGTCGATATATCGAACAATTGTAGCAAAATTTCATGTGTTGGTTTGCTATTTATTTTTATTATTATTAGATAATAGTTTAAATGTGTTGATGTTGATAAATATAGTTTAATTTGTTATAAAATTCTGCATCTCTCATTGCAAATATTATTTTCGTTTTAATTGCTGCTCACAGCTAGATTTTTTTGCATTACAGCCGGCGTCGTTCAAAGCCTACTTATTCAAAGTGGGCGAATTTTTATAAACTCTATATCTCGAAGAGGAATTGAGCAAAATATCAAGTGTGCTATATTTTTAGAAACAGGGTCCCATATAAAAATCAATTTTTCTGTTGATAACTCTTAAATTATTAATTTAAAAAACTTATACTTAAACCATTAAATTTTACGTAAAAAGGTGCTTTGGAAATGTTTTCATAAAAATACAAAATTTTCTACAGCAAAAAAGTTACAGCGATTTGTTAAAAATGCACATTTTTGAATAACACCCCGTAATTCCGAAACGGTAACAGATATCAATGTGCGGTTTTCACCATCATGTTTTTGATAAAAATTGAGCTCCAGACACCGATATTAGTTTTCTTCTCCTATAGAAAAGGGTGTTTCCCTTTAAAAGCGTCCAATTTGACCCACCCTGTACATGTAAGTGACTGGACTGTAAGAAGAATATCAAATAAAGTAAATCTTATGTCAAGAAGGCGAACACAACTTACTAAACTGTTGACTAGGTACAAAAGCAAAGGCATGGGCTAATGTAACAATTATGAAAAAAATGTTAGTGTCTTCTTCAAAAGCGAATATCTCCAACAAAAATAAAGCTATTTGAGATGAACCAAAAAAACAAACTATCTAGAAAGGATGTACCTAGAAGAGAAAATTTTATTTTTAAATTCCTCGTTGTCTTGATGATATTCCTCCATGATATTCCACAGGGTGTTTCAGACTTTCACCAAAATATCAACATTTTGTTTTCCCTTGTATAATTGACAGATGAAAACTTTCATTTTTAATTTAGAAGGAGATACTAAAAAGTCAAATAACTTAGCTACATATTGATTAAAAATCATCAAAATCGGACGACTAGAACAAAATATATTAAACTTTAAAATACATCCAAATTTTAAAGTGCCCGTTTTTCGTGCCGGTTGGTGTATTAAGGAATAAGGTAAATCTTACTGGGTATTTGGTGGCAAGATATAGTTGGATTCCCTGTAAATCCAGGTAAACAATCACAATTTGGAGCATGATTTCTAACAAAGCATTCTGCATTAAGTCCGCATGTTCCAGAGCAAGGATTTTTACATTTATTGTTAACACATGATTTATCTCTAGGGCAGTCAGAGTTCTGTACACATTCGGGTCTGCATCCAGTATAGGGGTCGCCAAAGTAGCCAGTTATACAAGTACACGATCCCGCTCCATTATATTCTTTACAGTTGGCATTTGCCCCACAAGGTGAAGGGTTGCACGGATGTGAGGGTTCTTCGATAGCGATTACTAAAAGTGATAGTGACATCAGGGAGTAATTGCGTTTTCGGTTTCAATATCTTACGTTTTTGGCATCCAGAAAATGGATCACCTGTATAACCTTCAAAGCAGTAGCATACAGGAACATGATTGACTACATTACATTGAGCATTGGAGCCGCAAGATCCTGGACACGGATCTTTACATCTTTGGTTAACGCATGCTTTATTGAAAGAACATTCGGAATTGATTACACACTCTGGTCTACAATTGGGTGGTTGTCCAATATAATTTGGTAAACATGAACATACTGCTCTGTTATTCACATTTTTACATTCTCCAAAAGACCCACAAGGAGAGGGGATGCATGGATTTGATATTTCGATAGCAACTGGCGGTTCTAAAAAACAATTTTCGTTTAAAATTTTGGGGTTAGGGTATTACTCGTTTTAGTTTCTCTTAAATAATTTTTGTTAAGCTCTGTGTTATTTTAGTAGAGTTATTTTGGTTGTTAGACTTGTAAAAGCCGATTATTTTGTGACAGTTCTTACTTATTTCCGGTAAACATCTAATAAAGGGATCTCCTTCAAAGGACTGAGGGCAGCTACAAATAGGGCTATGGTTTACGACTCTGCATAGAGCATTAATCCCACATATTCCTGGACAAGGATCAACGCATTTTTGATTTTGGCATGTCTTGTCTAAAGTACATTCAGAGTTGATAATGCATTCAGGTTTACACATGGGGGGAGATCCGTAATAGCCTGATATACAAGAACACACCGGTCTTTGCCCTTGAATGCGACACGTGCTGTAAGGGCCGCAAGGTGATGGGACACAAGGGTTCTCTTTTGGCGTTTCGACAACAACTAAAATATTAAAACTGTAGGGTATCTAATATGACATAAAATCTGGTAATCTTACTGGGTTCAATTTTTCGGCACAAAATCAACGCATTTCCTGTGTAGCCGGGAGTACAATAACATTGCGGATTATGATTAATAACAGAACATTCTGCGTTAACGCCGCAAGTTCCAGGACAAGGGTCTACGCATTTCATATTGAGACAAGCTTTGTTATGGGCACATTCACTACTGGTTACGCATTCAGGACGACAACCTGAATACGGATCGCCGAAATACCCTGTTATACAAGAGCAAGAGCCCGCTCCATTTTGTTCTCTGCAAAGAGCATTTGCACCGCATGGGGATGGGTTGCAAGGGTGTCGCGGTTCTTCTACGACTACAAGGAAAAGTGAAAGTATTTATGTACACTACACATGAGAAAAAGTAAAGCGTTGATAGAGTTGAAAAATAAAAAGTAATAGTAATAGAAAAGAAATAATTACAGTGGGGTAAATGTAGTACAACAGATGCCTAAGTTTGTTGCTTACAAAGGTGAATAAAGTGTTGATTAATTTGTGATTACATTCTTGGAAACTCATATTTATTTCGTAATATATGATTAAGTGATTGCTTTAGTGTATAAAAATTTCCATACAACGCTACGAAAAAATATTATTTTTTAAATATTTTATTATTTTTTTTAAATTAACAAAATTAATACATTTACGTTAACTACTTCGTGAATTATTGTACGTCAAGAAGGTAAAATTGAATTTATCAAGTTATAGATCCACTAATCATACGAAACATCAGTTGCATTTTGTACAGTTACAATTACAGATTTAAGTAAATAGGAATTTTGTTTAAGCCTATTGAAAATCAAAATTATTTATTTATATTTCATTTTACTGTGATTAAAATCCTTCGTCTTCTCGTCAGTAGTTACGGTTGTATTTACAGCAATACCGTACAAAGTATCTCCTAAATAAGTGCAAGCCGAGATGCAAGCATTTTAGGTGGTAGTAACGTGTACTTTGGTCGCAGTGTTTTTGACAGAGGATGGTCGTGGCTCCTTGTTATCGTTACTGAACGTGTACTTTGTCAAAAAATTGCGGAATATTTTACATTTTTCTTGACATTTTCCGGAAAAATAAAAATAAAAATTTTTGGTGTTCCAGTTTTATTCTCACGGAATCTCTTGATCAATCGATGCCACTTCTTACGATACCCACATTCTGCATATTAGTAGGTTTATAATTTCACAGTAGTTTTAATTTTGGACATAAAAATACGAAAATAAACTTTTATTCATGTCACTCTGCTGCTAATTCTAGAAAAAACGCACACTTTAATAAGACTAAATCAATTTAACATGATTTAAAACGACGATCCCCAACTTTGAATTTTAACTGAACATAAAAGTAAAAATAATGCCAATAAGATAAATAAAAATAGTAACCCCTATATTATTCAAAAAATGTTTCTAATTGTTGTATTGTAGGATTTAGAAACATGTAACAAAATGCATTGTATGAACATATAACGAAACATGTTCATAGTACAGTAAAAAAATATAACATTAGATTTTAACAAAAATAGTTAACATATTAGGTACTATTTAAGTACTTACAAATAACTTAGTTTATGTGTTCGAATAGTTAGAGTCTTTTCATATTAAGCGATGTTCTTTAATAGGTAAAACTATGGGGAAATAAAGCTTGTCTAAGCAATCGTCGCTTATGTAAGCGGGTCCCAGCTACTTTTAATAATAATAATAAATAATAATAAAGTATCTTTATTAATATATAAATTACATCGTGCAAAGTTCTTGTCCAATAAAAACCTTTTTGGATTCTACGTTTATTAATGCCTCGAATACTATTTTCAAATATTTCCTCTAATTTATTCCAAACAATAGATAATAAAAATTATGAACATTTTAATAGCGTTATAAAAGAAATATTGGCAATACATCTATTACCATTGTAATAAAGGTGACAACAGTACTGGTAAATCTTAGGCCTCGCCCTAACACATTTTCAGTTCTGGCTAATTTGACTTCAGGTTTCTAGCCTAATTGGCGCCCGAGCAGGGACCAAGGCAACTCGGCGTCCGTAAGCGTTCTCAAAAAGGGAGAGAACCTTACAATTGTATATTTATTTTATTAAGGATTACCGAAATTATGGGTATAGGAAGACCTTATCTACTCGTAGTTCTTTTGTCCAGATCTACCACCCCCAAAAATATCTGCACTTATTTAAGAGATACCCGTATATAATTAGAATCACTGTAATAATTCACGTATTTTTCGTTGAAAATTTAACTCATATATATTACATATTATATTCAATTTTGTAGTATTTTTTGGACCATTTTCATTGTATCCAACACCAAAAACTATTATTACATGCGCCTTACCTGCGATTGGATTACATCCGGCGTATGGATCTCCTTCGAAGTTGCTTTGACAGCTGCATACTGGACGGTGATTGATGGCAGTACACTCCGTGTTAAAACCGCATGAGCCGACGCACGGGTCCTTGCATTTTTGATTTGCACAAGCAAGATTCATCGGGCAATCTTGGTCAATGGTACATTCCGGCCTGCAATTGGGCGGAGCTCCGAACATTCCATTCAAGCAACGACAAACTGCCCGGTTGGATACTGTCTGGCATTCTGCGTTAGCGCCGCAAGGAGATGGAATACAAGGCGTAGTAGGGACTTCTTTCTCTATTTCTAAAAAAAATATTTAGTTTAACTTGTCTAGAGATATAAGAATATAAGTTGTTTCATACTTTCTGTGCATTGAACAAATGGATCGCCAACGAAGTTTGGTGGGCAACTGCAAATCGGGTTGTGATTGTGAACTTGACATTTAGCATTAATTCCGCATGTTCCAGGGCAAGGATCTACGCATTTTTGATTGATACATGTCTTGTCTAGAGAACATTCTGAACTGACAAGGCACTCCGGTCTACATCGTGGAGGAGCTCCAAAATATCCAACTTGACATGAACAAACTGCTTGTCCATTTTGTTCACGACATACACTGTTTGGACCGCATGGTGATGGCTTGCAAAGAGCTGCAACAAATACGATAGTAATTACTAAATATTTAATATTAGTTTTAGTCTCTTACATTCTTTTACTGGTGGCCTGTCGCACGAAACTTGAGGATCTCCTATTAGTCCTTTAGAACAGGTGCACACAGGAACGTGATTGAAAACACTGCATTCAGCGTTAAACCCACATAAACCCTGACAAGGATCCCTACAGTGTAAAGACAAACAAGCCAAATTAGATGGACATTCGGAATTTGTAGAACATTCCGGTCTACATCCTCCAGAATATGGATTTCCTATGTAAGGAGGAATGCAGGAACACTTAGCCGCCCCATTATTGTAACTGCATTGAGCATTTTCTCCACATGGAGAAGGATTACATGGATCTTTTGGTCTCTGAATTTTTGTACAACCGATAAAAGCGTCTCCTTCATATCCGGACAGGCAACTACAGAAGGGTGTATGATTTACTACGTCGCATTTAGCATTAGGGCCGCAGTTACCAACACACGGATCTATACACTTTTGATTAAGACATGCCTGATGTAATGGACATTCCTGGTTTATTGAACATTCGGGTCGACAATATGGTGGACTACCGATATAATTTGCTACACAGGAACAAACTGGTCGATCTTCTTTGACTTGACAAATCGAGTTCGGACCGCAAGGTGATGGACTGCATGGATTAATAGGTTCTGCCGTAGTAAATGGTATTTTAGGCTCTTCAACAACAGCCGTGTAACAATTTATAAACGGATCGCCTTCTTGTCCGGCTGGACAACTGCAAATAGGATTGTGATTTATAACGGTGCATACAGCACCAACACCGCACGTGCCTGGGCATGGATCAGTGCATATTTGATTAATACACGATTTAATTGGCGGACAATCAGAGGTTACAATACATTCAGGTTTACATGCTGGCGGAATTCCTTGATAATTAGGTAGACAAGAACATGTAGCGTACCCTTGATGAGATACAAGACATCTACTAAATGGTCCGCATGGTGATGGATCGCAAGGATTTTCAGGTGGTGCTGGAGGAAGATATGAAACTATCGAACAAGCTACGAAAGGATCTCCAGTGTACTTTGGAGGACAACTACAAACTGGGATGTGATTAATTACATCACATTGTGCGCCTACTCCACATACTCCATCACAAGGATTTTGACATTTTTCATTTATACAAGCCTTATTCAACGGACAATCTGGATTAATTACACATTCTGGTCGGCAAGCTAACCAAGGATCTCCAAAGTATCCTTTTTTGCAGACACAGGCTAAACCGTTGGTTGTTTTTATGCAATCAGCATTAACACCACATCTCACGTTTTCGCATGTTTCTTCTTCTATTACTGGGGCTAAAAATTAAATAAAGTTAGTAATTATAAATAAATAAATTAAAAATTATCTTACTTTGTGGAACAACACATTGCTGGAAAGGATCTCCTATTAAACCAGCAGGGCATGAACAAATTGGTGCGTGGGCTACTACTGAACATATTGCATTAATTCCACAAGATCCAGGGCACGGATCTATGCAGTTAAACCTAATACATGCCTTGTTGAATGGACAGTCGCCATTTATTAAACACTCTGGTCGACATTGCGGATTATAAGCAGCTTCAGGGCCCAAACATGGATCGCAGACAGCTATTTGTGTGCCATATAAACTGCATTCCATATTTCCACAAGGAGAAGGTACACATGGTTGAGTGGTAATATTAGGATATGTTGGAATTGTTACAACTGGTGTTTTAATACATTGTAAAAATGGATCTCCCCTATAGCCCTCACTACAAATACATGTTGCCGTGTGATCTCTGACTTGACAATTGGCATTAACCCCACATAAGTGACTTTGAGCGCAAGGATCCCTACAATGCCTATCTATGCATCCTTTATTAATTGGGCAATCTGAATTAATATAACATTCTGGATGACATCCGCTCTGAGGATCTCCGTGGAAGTCTGGTAAACAAGAACAAACAGCACGATCGGATAAAACTTGACAAATAGTATTGGGACCGCAGGGATTTGGCATACATGGATTATGCTGTGGAAGAGGCTGCGGTACTGGGAAACATCTGATGATAGGGTTTCCTGTGAGTCCTGGTTTACAGGTGCATACAGGATGATGCTTTTCTACACGGCACTCGGAATTTATACCGCAAGATCCTGGACAAGGGTCCATACATCTATAAGAAATACAAGCTTGATGATCTCCACAGTTTTCATCAACTACGCACTCGAATCCAAAGCAGCCGATTGCGCCTGTTGGGTCACCTCCCATACCTTCAGGACAGCGACATAAAGAATTTCCATCGGGAGTTATTACGCACTGTGCCCCTGGTCCACAAGGGTTGGGCACACAGGGACTAGGTGGTTCAAGCCTACATCCCACATATGGATTTCCAATAAAGCCAACGCGGCAGAAGCACTGTTCTTCGTTGCTCGAAACATAACAATCAGCATTAACACCACATGGACCAGGACTGCAAAGAGTTTTTTCAACCGAAGCTGCGCAGCTTTTGTAAGGGTTACCCAGAGTACCATGTGGACAATAACAAACTGGTTCTCCATGAGGATCGCAAAATGCTCCTTGGCCACAAGGGTTTGGTTCACAAGGATTTTTAGCTTCTACGCACCCACGAATAGTATTGGGGCTCTCCAAGAAACCAGGGAGACACGTACATTTGGCAAAACCGTTAGATAGAATAGTACATTGAGTATTAGGTCCGCAAGGCGATGGGTCACAAGGGTTTGTTGGCAAACTGCAAGGTACCTGCGGAGGAGTACCCTCATATTCGGGAAGACAGAAACATACAGCGCTTCCGCCGACGACTCTACATCCAGAATTAGGTCCACATGGATTTGGTGTACATTCATCCCCTTCTGGAACTGAAAAACGAATAACGATTTTTTACGTATACCGAAGACTTATTTAAAATACTTACTGCAATTTTTAAATGGATTTCCAGTTAATCCTTTAGGACAGAAGCAAATAGGGTTTCCGTTATCTAATTCACAAAGCGCGTTTGTTCCACAAGGATTGGGATCGCATGGATTAGTAGGAGCTTGGCAAGCTATTGCCGCATTTCCTAGATATCCAGCGGGACATTTGCAATGAGGTTTATGATAGATTACATCGCAGATGGCATTAGCTCCACAATTGCACGGTGATATACATTGACTGTTAATGCAGGCTTCATTACTGGAACATTCTTCATCGTGTCGGCATCCTTGAACTCTTGTACATTCTATAAATGGATTTCCTTCATAACCTGCTAAACATCTACACTCGGTACCGTGATTTTTGGGAATACACTCGGCGTTATCTCCGCAAGAGTCTTCGAAACAAGGATTAATACATAATCTGTTCAATCTGTCGCAGAGCTTGTTTGGAGGACAATCTTCATTATATTGACAAATAGGCTTATAATCTAAAACTAAAATTACATATTTTTTTTAGTGATTTATATATTTAAAATATAATATTTATCTTAATAAGCAAGTATATTACCTGGTTCACAGCCAACAAAACCATTGCCTTGGTAACCTTCTTCGCAACTACAATCGCATCCATGATTCGTATTGATGCAAACAGCTTGGGCAGCACAAGGGTTATGAACATCACAGGGTCTTTGACATGCATTAGCTATACATGCTTCACTAAGGGGACACTCTTCATTGCTAGTGCAACCAACTAAAGAGAAGAGTGCGCGAAAAGAGGAAGAAATATTATTTACATCAGTACTTTTTACAAATATGTATAATTTTATATAAAACGATTATGGTTAAGATAACTCATTCTTAATTTTACATATTCTTTTATCGGCAGTAGGGTGGGTAAAAAAAAATCGAATATTTTTTTCCCGAAAAAAAAGGTTGGCAGAGATCTCAAAAAATTCTCTCCAAGTATGAGCTCGTAATTTTAATAGGTTTTCTACTTTTTCCTTATTTTTAGAAAGAAAAATCATATCTCGGTATCTACTATTTGAAAAAAAAATATCTCTTGCAAATTTGTAGATAATTGAATTCTCTACAAAAAAAGTATCTTACAATTTTTTTTTGTAAACCTCACCGTTCGAAAGTTATTAAAGGTTGAAGTTTGATTATTTTAAGGCAGATTCCTTTTTTCTTATGAATTTTATAGCTCGTTAACAAAAAATCATTTTGATATACGCAACTCATAATTTTGTAGGAAATTCTCTTCTTACAAAAATGGTTTCTTATGACTAGTCGATTAAATTAACCGTTTAAAAGATATTCATCCTCAAACTTCAATGCACAATAATTTTAACAGTTTTTGATTAATAATTCGAACAATTCCAATTAATTTATTTTATGAGTTTCGGGAAAATTTGTTAAAATTTGAGTTTATATGAACAGAAAAATGTTTTAAACTTTTTTCTAGATTTTTTAGTCCTAAACATGTACATTGAAACAAAAAGTTATTACATTTTTTCTAATTGAGAATTTCCCAATGATTCATTAAATTTCGAGTAAATAACGTTTTTGTGACAAATTTTATATAAAAAGTATTGATCTAGAAGGAAAAAAAAATTTTTATCAAAAAGTTTTTTTTATTTAATTATCAACTGAGATATTATTTGATTGGAATTGTTCGAATTACTAATCAAAAAATTAACGGAAAAAAATATTTATAACTAAAGGGGCTATGAGAATTTGCTGGAAGTTATTTTCAAGTTCAAACGGCCGCTAGAGGGCGCAACTGCTATGGAAAATAAGAAAATAGAATTTTTACAGAATTTTGCCTAGATAATGGGCACTATAAATAATAGCTTCATAATCTTCAGTAAATTTGGAATTTTTTTTTGTTAGAACCATTTTCCCCTATCTGCTAAAATAAAGTGGTGGGGGAAGGTTAGATCTAACTTTATTTAAATGTTAATAACTCCGGACTGGATGATCAGAATCCAATAAACGAGGGCTTGCTTAAAAGTGCGTTTCTTACTCTATATTATACCATAAAAATACTAATAATAAGGTTTTGAACGTAGACGCTAGGGGGCGCTTTCTTACAATTTAACAAACATGGCGCGTTTTTTCAAAAAAATTAAATACGATAGTATATGTAATTTTAGCCGATAGTAAAGAGTAGTAAAAGCTTAAAAAGTCAGCGAAAACCGCATCTTGATATCTTTTTTCACACCGAAGATATTAGCAAAATTATAATAAATACCAAAAAATAAGCCCTTAATGACCTTATTTTTACAACACGGTATCAGTAGCCCTCTTGATTATGCCCATTCTAACAAAAAAATAAGACTGAAACAGTTAGTTTATTTTAAAATCGAGGAAATACCAGAATACCCTAATACCAGATGTATTAATATCTAATAATTAAGATATTAACAACAGTGAACAAGAAACGATGATTCAGTGAAGTCATGGTAGGCTTTGGGGAAAAAATTGCTTTTTGGACGGAAACAACTTGTCAGAAGTTAGGTTTAAAGATATACAAATTTGCTTACGAACAAAAAAATGCTTAACGTTTCGGAAAGTTTATCTCTTTCCGTCGTCGGAAGCAAAAAATTACAAAGAATAAAGAAACAAACTATTTAAAAATATTTAAATTCAACTATTCGAGAACACTTTAGTTCTTTAAAACAGAACCAAACCAAACCAAAAGGCCCCAAATTTTCTGTATGATTATTTTTAATTTTTACATATGTTATGTTTATTTATGTTATGTTCTTTAAAATCACAAAAGCGATTGCCATACATTACTAACATCTACAGATGCATGAGCAATACATTTATTTTTATTAGATTGTATGTAGGCTATCGCTTCTTTCATTATAATTTTGGCGTTATTAAAATTTATTCTGTGCTCTGTGTACCATGAGTGCTGACAAATCTTATTTTTGTGAAAGTCTCCCTTTCTTAAATAATATTTATGTTCTTTAATTCGAAAATTTAAGGGTCTAGATGTTTCACCAATGTAAAATTTATCTTTTCGGAACGTTAAGCATTTTTTTTGTTCGTTAGGCAAATTTGTATATCTTTAAACCTAACTTCTGACAAGCTGTTTCAGTTTGGGATTAACGCAGAAGTGTTTACATAAAATAACCATTTTATTTTGTAGATTTTCTTGCAGTGGCGAAAAACCCATATAGGATTTTTTGGAGAGATGAATCCGCCACATAGGTATAGACATTTTTTACAAACCATTTTTGTAGAGCAGTGCATTTCCTACAAAACCATGAGTTGCCCATATCATAATAATTTTTGTTAACGAGTTATAAAATTCATAAGAAAAAAGAAATCTGACTTAAAATAATGAAACTTCAACCATTAATAAATAACTTTCGAAAGGCTAGGTTTACAAAAAAACTGTAAGAGACCTTTTTTGCAGAGAATTCAATTTCCTACAAACTTATCATATATTTTTTTCCAAATAGTAGATACCAAGTTATGATTTTTTCTTGCTAATAATAGAGAAAAAATAGAAAACTGAAAGGCGGAGGACTTTCCTATTAAAATTAAGAGCTCATACTTGGAGAGAATTGTTTAGAGTCTACCATGCTTTTTTTCAGAGTATAAAGTCAAAAAAATAATCGATTGATGAGTTATCTTTCCATAGATATAAAAAACGTTACATACTAGAACAAACTGAGACAACAAACAAAACTGGTTCTACTCTTCTAATTTAGACTGGTGTTGGTTAAACGTTACGATTAATCGTTACAATATTAGTGTTACAATTATTATTGGTAATTACGCGACAGATGAAACAAGATAATATATACAGTGACAAAGTTATCTTACTTGTAGGAGATTTGGAACACTTGACCGCAGGATTCCCTTCGAATCCCATGGGGCAAGTGCATATCGGTCGGTGCATTTTGGCTTGGCACCGGGCACTAGCTGCACAGGCTCGTGTAAACTCGCAAGGATCTTGGCAAAGAGACAAGTAACACGCCTCCGACTCGAGGCAGTCCGTGTCAGACTCGCAAGGCTTAGGCGCCCTTTCGCTAGGCGATGCTAGTAGGAATGTAAGTTAATTAGTATTTTTTAGTTGTTAGGTAGGGTGATACAATAAAGTAAATTAATAAAGGACTGGTTTACATTTAGAATCTTAGAGAAAAAAACGTATTTACAAGTTAAGTCACGGCTTTAACCCCAACCATTTAAAGAGATTTATTATACCTATATTGTGTAACCAAGCTCTATATTATAATTATTGTTAATTTGACAAGGTAGGTCTTCAGATATATGTTACAAGCTTTATATGGAGTTCAATAAAGTATTTTAAATTATGTTATACAGGGTTGTTCACCACATACGACACGAAGTATTGTAGCTGAACGATTAGATTTTTACAAATTGTAAGCTTCGGGTACGTTAAAGGACTATGAGAGCTACAATTTAAAAATAATTTTGCAAGATACAGAGTGTCCCAAATAAGTAAAAAATATAATAGTTGTATTTTTTAAATTGAATACCCTATATATTCTTCTATTTTTGGATTCTACGATTAAAATAAAGGTAAATTTGATTAGATTTATCATACTTAAACCTTACCGTTTTTGAAATATTTTCAATTTTATGAAATTGCAGTAAAAATTTTAAGGTTTCATTTCTCCAAGGATATGAAAGGTTTTAATACTAAATATTTACTGAAGATTATTTATTGATCAGATATTGCGTTGCAATAATAAAAATGGTACTATTTTATAGAGAGTGTCGAAAAATGTATATTAAATAATTACTAGCTTTAAACGGCAATTACTTGTTTAATTTAAATGGAACACCCTGTATATTTTACGTGAATCAGATGTACAATTTAATTGTCTATCAAATTGTATTATACCATTTTTTACTTATCTCTTAAAATTTTCGTAGAAAATGCATTTTCTTCTAATTTAGACTTCATTTATCACTATACCCATGGACTATTGACATTTTAGATTTTTTAAAGCAACATATATACAAAATGTACAGGTGATAAAAATAATAATATTGCAAGGCCCATTTGTTTACAAAAAGAAAACTATTTAAATCTTTATAAAAGAGTATACCAAATATTACTAATTATTAATAGACCACCATTATTTCTACCCAAAAATTAGTTAATTACATACTAATTGTTTTAATGAATAAATTATTCTAAATAAATGTGGATTTGACTCAGAAATCAATACAATCATAAGTTATGAAAGTGAACGTCTGTCATAAATAAGCATTCGTCAAAAATGAAATAAAATTTATTAGTTATTACTTTTTACCACACTGTCTAATACACATACAAAATTCAGTTTTTTTGTATTTGGAGCAATTATTATTATTAATCAATGTAAAAAATCAATTAATGTAGTTTGAATACTGGAATCATATTAATTGGTCCTCTTTAACAAAAAATATTTAAACAGGTTTTTTTATCTTTTAATAAAATAACCGAACTATATCGACAATAGTAGTATCTGGTACTCTTTGAAAATTTGTTACATCTTTAAAAATCATCTAAAATGTCAATATTCCATGGGTATAGGGTGATAAATGAGGTTTAAATTATAAAAAATGCATTTTCTACGAAAATTTGTAAAGATAGGTAAAAAATGGTATAATACAATTTGATAGACAATTAAATTGTGTATCTGATTCTCGTAAAATATACAGAGGGTTCCATTTAAATTAAACAAGTTATTGCCGTTTAAAAATAGTAATTATTTAATATAAATTTTTAGACAGTCTGTATAAGGTAGTATTTTGTTTATTATTGCAACACAATATTTGATCAATCAATAAACTTCAGTAAATATTTAGTATTAAAAACTTCGATACCCTTGGAGAAATGAAGGCTTAAAATTTTTACTGTAATTTCATAAAATTAAAAATATTTCAAAAAACAGTAAGGTTTAAGTATGATAAACCTTAATCAAGTTTACCTTTATTTCAATCGTAGAATTTAAAAATAGAATAATATACAGGATGTTCCATTTAAAAAAATACAACTATAATATTTTTTACTTATTTGGGACACTCTGTAGGTTGTAAAAATATTTTTAAATTTAGCTCTAATAGTCATTCAACGAACCCAAAACTTAAATTTGTAAAAATCTAATCGTTTAGCTACAATACTCCGTGTTGTATATGGTGAACAACCCTGTATATTCTAAATGCGAACTTTTATTAAAAATAGAAACATTTTTAAATACGAACATGAATAAATATCATAAAAAGAAACATTTAACTGTATTTTAAGGCGTCATTATTATTATAGTGTAAAACATACACACTATTATTAGGTATTGTGAATCTACATATCATAAGGATAAATACTAATTTAGGTAATTAAAGTTATTTTCATATAAACATTTTAAAGCTTTGTTTCTATTTCTTCCTCATTCTGGAATATGTAAGTATAAGAACTTGAGAAGATAAACGAAGAAACAATTTTTATATACAGGGTGACGCCTCTCATACGACGCGGATGTTTCAAGGAGAACTAGAGTTCTAGACAGTTTGTATTGAAATGAAATTTTGTGAGCATATGTAGGTTAATTCAGAGCACTGTTTAAAAATATAGAGAGTTCTAAAGGGTGTTCCCAAATAAAGTTATATATCAAAGTTGTGTTTTTTATAATGAAACACCCTATATATTAATTGATTTTCGGATTCTGGGAGAAAAATAAAGGTGAGTTTTATTAGAGAAGTATATGACTAAAATGTAAGGTTCTTGACATATTCAACATTTTCTAAAAATAAAGAACAATTTACTTATAGCTACCTAAATTGGAATTTCCCGGTATAGCCTAATATGTAATTAAAATATCTATTGTACTTTAAATTAAATTAGAACTTGATCCAAAAACTTGTACAGGGTGAAACAAAATTAATATTGAACATTGGTCATTAGCAAGTTACTCTTTTATTTTAAATGGAACACCCAGTATATTATTCCGATAGGATTTCAAAGGGGAATTCAAGTCTCTTCAAAATACTCTAGGTTTCCTACCCCTCAAACAAAGATTTTCCTAGATATTTTCATTTTTATGATTTAGTGTCAGTAGATCTTTATTATTTGACAAAATCTAGGGTTCCTGTGGTATGTCTGACGTTACTTCACAACATAGCTGTCTAATTAGTCCAACTTTAACAACTAGTTATCATTTAATATCAGTTAAAACAAAAAAAATCTTAGAAAATTGCCGAATATGCAAACTTATCCTATATCAGAGAGAATTGATATGATTCTATGTGTTGGTGAATGCAGTGTGTATTCACTAATTAACAGAATACTTAAATGTTCCTGATTTTATCTAGTCTGTTTTTTTATGGGGATATGTTAAAGCCAGTGTTTACAAAACTCGACCAACTATTGTCGAAAACATGAGAGAAATTATTGTAACTGCTTTTCGAGGTAGAACTTCACATGACTGCGCTGTTAAATGTGGCCAATGTTCCATATTAATTTTGTCTGAACCTGTATAACTTTTCGGGTCAAATCTTAAT
This sequence comes from Sitophilus oryzae, assembly GCF_002938485.1. Taxonomy (NCBI): domain Eukaryota; kingdom Metazoa; phylum Arthropoda; class Insecta; order Coleoptera; family Curculionidae; genus Sitophilus; species Sitophilus oryzae. The sequence goes on from NW_022145846.1 coordinate 82,994, forward strand.
TTACTTTAACATACAATGATTATTGTAATTAAATATCAGGCTCTACAGGGTAAATTAAAATATAGCTAGCTGTTATTGAAATTTAAAATTTACCCTTCATTTTCGCAAAATGTAAAATATGTCAAAATCTTTACATTTTAGGCATATACTTCTTTTACTCAGTAACTTTTTTTGGGGACACCCTGTATAACTCTGTATATTTTTATAAAATGCTTTCAATTAATCTACATAAGCTCCCAAAATTTCATTTTGACATAAACTATCGTTCTCCTTGGAGTCTTCGCATCGTATGAGAGGCGCAACCCTGTATTATAATCCAGGTTCTTAAAATATCTTAACCAAAACTCAACAATATTACAGCTTCAACTTTAGGATAAAAACTGATCAGGATGTTATGAAAAAAAATATAAACTTTCCGTTTTTATCAAAGCAAAACCCAAATTTTGTCCAACTGAAAAAAAAAACACTCTAGGGCTATACCAAAGATTATAAA